>NC_083315.2:117789725-117879587 GCF_963455315.2 Globicephala melas
GGAATTACCAAACCTGGGGAGGGGGGTTATGGGAACCCACCCCCCACCCACTCTACCCACCCACTGCCCACCCCAGCACCCTCCCTTTCTCACCACCCCCCACACACACGGATTTGTAGCCAGTTGGTCAGAAGTGTGGGTAACCTGGGATTCGACTTTCGGCTGGCATCTGAAGTCGGGGCAGTCTCGTGGACCATGTCCTTTAACTTTTGGAGTCTGCACTAACCCCATGTGGTCAGAGTCAGATTTGTACCGCAGTTTACCAATTGGCCTTACATTAGCTCCATACCCAACTTAATCTTTAAAGTAGTAAAGTGTTCATTTGTCTTGAATGTATTGGTGTTTTTATCACTACTAAGAAATAAGTCTCCCTTATTGCTGCCTGTTTACTAAAATAAAATTCCACTCACACATTTTAGCAGAACCGCCAGATGGAAGGAAGAGAATTTATATCATTTTTAAAATAAACTATACTTATATATTTTCATTCAAGTAATTTTAATTGATTTCTGTGGGTTCTAAGTAATTAACAAGGGTTAGGGAAAATTCCTAACTTCTATTTTAATAAAAACTGTGTTGATTACCTTAGTAATCCAATCCACTAATAATGAAATTTTATTGTAGCAAGAAAGTTTTTCTAGAATATTTTATATCTGGATTTTTTTTTTTTTTTTTTTTTTTTTTTGCGGTATGCGGGCCTCTCACTATTGTGGCCTCTCCCGTTGCGGAGCACAGGCTCTGGACGCGCAGGCTCAGCGGCCATGGCTCACGGGCCTAGCCGCTCCACGGCATGTGGGATCTTCCCGGACCGAGGCGCGAACCCGTGTCCCCTGCATCGGCAGGCGGACTCTCAACCACCGCGCCACCAGGGAAGCCTTCTATATCTGGATTTTTAAAGTTTTCACCTGATATCCAGTTTCTTATTTATCAGTATATATAAAATACCTAAAACAAGGAAATTAAGTAATTTTCAGAGGATACCAGCAAGTTAGTGGCAAATATGAGCTCTGACTTTATAGGTCTTGTGGTTCTAGCCTGGCATAGCCACAGATATGTCATAACCTCTCCTGAATACTGGAAAATCAATTTTATTATGTGTTTTCATATGTGAATTTATAAGAACTTGAAAAACTTGATAATGAAGGGAGACAACAGCACTGGAATTAAGAGCTCCGAGTTTGGAGCCTGACTGCCGAGCTCACATCCTGGCTCTGCCACTTACTTAACCTCTCTGAATCTTAGTTTCCTCATTTGTAAAATACAGATAATAACAGAACCTATTTCACGTGGTTGTTATAATGATTAAATGAGTTAAACTTTGTAAAGCAAACACAACAATACCTGACACACACAGTAGGCATATAACATTATTATTATTATACCTGAATTTTTTGCATTTTACACATTTTCCACCTCAATTCACCCAATCCCAGATCTATTTCTCCTAGTCAAGACAAAATATACATGGATTTTCTAATTCATATACTGTGATCTTATTTGAAGTGATTAATACGAATGCTCAACTCAATCTTATCAAAAATTTGCAGTTGATTGATCTCAACTTTACAACTGCACTCTTTTTCTCTTTAAAATATATTCAGGATTAAGCAAAAAGTTCCAAGCTTTATATCATTTAGTATATGAAGCACTATAGCAACAGAGACCTCCAGCACCCTGTCACAGAAGCAGTGTTGCAGTGGTGCCCTCTTCAGGCCATCCGTGGATAATACTTACACTGGGTACTTGATTTCTGACGAAAAGAAAACTAAGGTATTAAATTCCATAATTTTTAGTAAAATGCTTGGCTACCATGTTAACGCCCTAAATTTCAATCATCAATTTAGCTTAATGGTTAAAAATTCTGATTCTGGGGTTAGAATGACCTAGGTTCAAATCCAGACCCTGTCACAGTTTAGCTGTGTGATTTGAGGTAAGTTAACTTAACCTATATAAGCCTCAATTTCCTCTTCTGAAAAATAGGATTAATAGTACTCACCTCACAGGAGTGTTTTAACAAATAGAAGTGTATGAAAATCTTAGCATAATGACTAAAACACAGTACAGACTCAGCTTATTAGCTATTATTATCTATAAAAATATTAACATAATTTCTCTTACAAAAATCATAGGTCAAAAAAGACCTTAGGGCTCTTGGTTTCTTTCTTACTTCTAATTAACATATTTATTTAATTTTGACATTTCAAACAGCATTACAGGAAAGGGATGTTTTCAAATTTAACAAAATATAAAGACTGAGAAACACTGATTTAAATATGTCAGACCAAAATTTCATTGTTTTTAGACACATGAAAAAGTTTAATACAAATGAAAGATTTTTCAAGTAGTTTGGAACCAATCTTAAAAAAAGAAATGGTCTAAGTAAAATCCTATAGAAATTTTTTTGTTTTGTTTTTGTAAGAATCTATTCATAAAAGATAGGATCAAATGTCAGCTTCCCCCAAAGGTGTAACTGTAACTAATTCCTAAATTTTGCTAAATCAAATGCATTTCTGGGGGCTTTCCCTGGCGGTCCAATGGTTAAGACTTCGCACTTCCAATGCAGGGGGAGCAGGTTCAATCCCTGCTTGGGGAACTAAGACCCCACATGATGTGCGGTGTGGAGTGGCCAAAAAATTACAAAAATTTTTAAAGTGTATTCCTGGAAAAGATGATTATATTTTCTAAAATGCAATAATGAGAAGAAACCCAAACTGTCTTCAACTGCCTCTTTGAGGAAAACACTTTATAAAAAATCTAAGGAGAGGCAGACCTGATAACAATGTAATTAAAACCACCATATAGTATAAGGACATAATTTAACTTAATGACTATAAATATTTAAACAACTTTTTATCAAATCAATAAAAAGAATTCACTTAATAACAAGTACACTTAAGTTTCTCCAAAGGTGATGGCTTTCAAAACTGAGTACTGAATAGATGAATGGGTGGATGGATAAACAAATGAGTGAATCAGATAAACAAGATGCATGTTTATTCCTTTGCCTGGGATTTCCTTCTCCATCATATTCATCCAATGAAATAATCTCCATCTTTCAGGGTCTGGCTTAAGTGTTAGGGCTCTTGTTCATGTCTCTAATGCCCCTACTTCCAGGCAGTAATAATTAAACTTCAGTTTAAAAATAGGTTTTCTTTCCTATCTTAAATATCTTTAGAGAGACTTTTTTTCCAGTGATAAAAAGGAAAACTAATAACTAATATTTACTGAGTATTACTGGGCATATCAAGTATGTGTCATCAAACTCTATAACAGACAAGGAAGAGAAGGCATAGGAAGTTTAGTAACCTGCAGAGTTTTCAACTACCAGCCCAGAATGATGCCTCTCCATGTTTAACAGCTCAACAAGTTCTTTACTTTATATGCCTTCCATCTACATCTCCATGCTGTAATTTAAACCTCCCCAAACAAGGAACAAGCCATTATTTCCATGAACTAAACCATGTTTTTTTAATGCAGAAATTCAGCCACAAAGAGATAGGTTTTATTTGGTCTTCATAATGTGAGCTCACAACATTTTGCTAATTGAATTATGTGTATGACAACAATCATCTGGAGGGGAGGAACACTACCCCCTTTAGAAAAGGATTTGTGTACCCTCCCCACAAACCCTAGTCTGCCATATCCCGCTGCCTCCAGGTATTGCTTTTTGACACTGAGAGTCAAGTTTTCTTATATGCAGCCAGGTTCACTCATTTGTTCACCTGGTCCCTAGGGGCATGTGAATATGTGACCCCTGACAAGTACTATTTTAAAGTATCCTGCAATCCTTTAACCTCCCCTTCATATTGATTATTCACCATTTCCATTAACTCTATTAACTTTATTTACTGGTGCTACTTTTCTATATTCTTGTGATTTTTTTTTCTTAAATAAGTTCTTCTTAAGTTGTGGGATCCAGAACCAAAACCAATACTCAGTTAACTAGAGTTAAGTATAATGGAAAGTCTGATTCATGGTACATCCTGTACTCCAAACTTCCACAGCACAGTAATATTTGGCTTTTTGTTCCCCCAGCAACTGGAAGAGGGTGAGGGGTGATATTGAGAGTCTATACGTATATGTATTATATGGGCACAAATTTTTCTCACATGTGCTATGTGTACCCTTTGAACGCCTTCCAAGAGTAAGTTCCTTTCTTTGCTGTAAAAAACTCCTCACCTTTCAGGACTTTTAGATCGTGAATTCAATTTATTTATCTATATCACGAAAGCTTCTTAACTCCTAAAGCATCTCTCTGTTCTCCTGTCCAGATCTATTATAGTCAATATATGCTATGTTTAAGGTACTGTGGAAAGTCAAAGATGAAAATGACACAGTTATCACCCTTAAGTAATTTATAATCTAACAGGAGAAACAAGTGTCATCAGAAATAGATGAAAAAAGGGGATGGGGATGAAGCGCCAGGGATATTACACAATATCCAGTCATGCAATCACAGAAAAGGTTTCATGGAGTCAGTAAACTTTGCACTGAGCCTTGAGGGATGGCTATGATGTGTTACAAGTGGTGATAGGGACAAGTCACATGCTCAGTGTATTCAGAGTGGAGTAAGAAGTCCAGTTTGGCTAAAAAGACTAAAGAGTAGCTAAAAGTGGACAAAGCTATTTGGAGCATACCACAAAGGACCCTCAATAGCAATATAGAACTTCTATGTAACTTAGTAGAGGGTTATTAAAGATTTCTAGGCAGTGCTTTGACTTAGAACGGCTTTAGGGGGACCACTCTGGCCAGTGCCAAAATGGAGGAAAAGGCTGAAGCCCCAAGAGCAGGTAATTCCAACAGTCTATGTGAATAGTAACAAGGGCCTGACTTCGATTAGTGACAAGGAAAGGAGGGAATGGACAGGGAAAATAAGTCAGTAATTAGGGGCAGAAAGGAGAAGATGTAAATGACTAAAGTTCCAAGCCTTGGGAATTGAGAGAACAGTGGGGCCCTCTATAAAAATAGGAAAGTCAGTCAGTACAAGATAGTGTGAAAGAGTTCAAGTTGGGGCATGCTGCTTATGAAACGTCTACAGAAAACTCTAGTGCTGTGCAGCAGGCAGTTATAGAAATTCCAGTCTATAGGTCACTGTGAAGCCAAACCAAAGATGGAGATTTACAAGTTAGCCTCAGATGAAAGATGAAGCCATAGGAGTGGATACAATCACCCAGAGAAACAGTGAATGTACAGAATTCAAGGCAAACTTTTTTTTTTTTTTTGCGGTACGCGGGCCTCTCTCACTGTTGTGGCCTCTCCCATTGCGGAGCACAGGCTCCGGACGCGCAGGCTCAGTAGCCATGGCTCACGGGCCCAGCCGCTCCACGGCATGTGGGATCTTCCCAGACCGGGGCACGAACCCGTGTCCCCTGCATCGGCAGGCCGACTCTCAACCACTGCGCCACGAGGGAAGCCCAAGGCAAACTTTTGAGGCACCTCTATATTCAAAGGAAAAGGACCTTAATCCCAATTACTGCTTTGTTGCTCTTCTAACCAGCCTGGACTCCACAGTCAGTTATCTAACATCGTTCTCAATTATTCTACTCCCTTTGCTGTGTCCATCTTTCTTACCTCCAGTCCTAAATTAGCCCCAATGCAATGTCTGAATTACAAAGCACGGCTAGAGAACATTACAGAAGCATGCTCAAGAAACTGTTAGTAAAATAAAATGGACCCTCACCATGCTGTAAAAGTCTTTTATTCATCTTCTGTTGCTTTCTTATATTCCCTATAGCTGTTTTTAATCTTTTCTATTTTCTAGTTCTTAACCCCAGCATTTCTCTCTCTTAGCAAATAATCTTTTACTGAAAAGAAACAGGCTTATCCAATGTGAGTTTTCTCTCCACCTCAAAATCTTTCTCTGTCTTCACCCTTCTTCTCACCCTTTGCTTTTGCAGAAAGAAATGTCCTGCCTCCTTACCAAGGCTTAACCACCACACAATGCGTGTGATCACACTGTCTCCTTTTGAGGATCTTAAACATCTATACACTGTTCTTTTGTGTCTCCCCTACATTAGCTCCTTACACTTGGTCCACAAATAAATTCTGTGCCCTTACTGTAGTAACAATCATCCTACTCTTCACTCAGGCTAAATTTGCAAAAGAATCATTTACACACACACACACACACACACACACACAGAATCATTTACACTTATGACCTCCACTTCTTTACCACCTACTAATTCCTTACAATCTATCTGCTACTCAACCACTATATTAAAGCTGCTTACCAAGGGCCAAAAATAACCTCCTAATCATCAAAGCAAGTGTCTGCAGCACCTCAATATTTGCTACTCCCTTCTTCTTCCTTCTATAACGTCCTCCCTCATCATTTAGGATGTGGTATTCTTCTAATTTTCCTTCCACTTCTCTGATTATTTATAAAATATTCCTACCACTTGTACTTCCTCAAGGTTTTATCTCATCCTTGCTTTGCATCTCTATTCTCTCCTTGGACAAGAATCCACTGTGATGACTCTAAGTATCACTTGTCTATGAATCCTTGCCCTGATCACCAAACCCAAATTCTCAACAATCTGCTCAATTTGGGCATCTAGATGGTATCTCAAACTCAAAGTCTAAACCCAAACATTTTCAGGAATTCCCTGGTGGTCCAGTGGTTAGCACTCTGCGCTCTCACTGCCAAGGGACAGGATTCAATCCTTGGTCAGGGAACTAAGATCCCACAAACAATGTGGCAAAAAAATAAAATAAAACAAAAAATAAAAAATAAATAAAATCAAACATTTTCTTTCCACCCTCCCACTTACTGGCACATGTTCTCCCCAGTTACCCAGGCTCAAAACCCCATATTACCTTGTTCTCCCTCAACAATTTATTTTTCAGAAATTCAAACCTAGAGAAAAGTACAATGAACAAACACCCACATACTCTAAACATAAAATCACCGATTAACATTTGCCACATTTTCTTTATGTTTCTATATATTTTTCCTTTTCTTTTTCTTCTTGTTAAATAACTTCTGCAAGTTGAAGACATCATGATATTTTACCCCCAAACACTTCAGGATATATCTCTCAAGATCGAGGACAATCTCCTACATAACCACAACACCATTATCACACTCAAGAAATTTAATAATATTATACTAGTATCTGACATATAGTCCACATTCAAATATCACAAATCATCCCAATTATGTTCTTTATAAGCTGTTCTCTCTCTCTAATCCAGAATTCAGTCAGAATTCACATTTTGCATACAGCTGTCTTGCCCTGGAGTAAGTTTTCCTTTCCTGCAACTTCTAATCAAATCTCACCGAGTCTACTTTTGAAATATCGCTCAGATCTACTCTTTTTCACCATCTCGTCTTCCTTCCCTTCCACTTGGATTACTTCGATAGATACAGTTTCAACCTACACACTGCTCCCAACTAATCTTAAGATTCGACTGTATTATCTAAGACTCAAATTTGCCCCTCTGTCCAAAAACCTTCAGTAACATTCCATTACTTACCAAATAAAGACTCAGCTCCTCAGTCCTCAGCCTGGCATTCAAGAGCCTCCACAATTTGGCTGCACAATACATTGCCAATTTATAGTTCTACTATTCATCCCTACGTGTACCCTTTACCTTACTCCATACTGTCTTCTCCCTAGAATTCCCTTCCTCATACAATTTCTACTTACTGGATTAATAACCACTCTAAAAGGAAATGTCTCTTTTTCTGAGCTCTATTCTGACACCCTCTCCTGCTGCCACCATGTGACCTCTTCCACTCCTCCTCGTCTATCGCCCTGTAATACTTTAAATCTTCCTAAAAGCACATAGCCCACTCGGCCTTGTACTTTAACTACTTAGGTATGTATTTTATTTCTAATATTAGACTACAAGCTCTTCAAAGGCAGCGGTGATCACTGTGGATCTTAAAGTACCAATACAGAGTCATGAAGATTGGAACACTGATAAATGTTGATATATTGTATCAAGAGGTAGGACTTCCACCAAATTAAAATATATTAATAATGATTTCCAGGCTTCCAGCCTCTCCTGCTCAACCACAATCCCTGACCACTCCCAGCTTACTGTGGCCTTTTATAGTTCATAGTCTAGCATTAAGCTTGAATCATCACCTCCTATCTCATATTATATACACTTTATTGCTTTTTGTCTCAAGGGTAAATTGTTAAGCTTGAAATATGAAGGGGTTCTATCTATTTGATATAATCACTTTTTTATTTTCTGTGGTGCCACCAAATGCTAATTCTATTTTCGACTCTTATTTTTTTATTACTTTTCCAACAGACATTACCAAATACATAGGAAAAAATGTAGCATTCACTAAAATAACAAACTATAATAACACAAAGAAATAATTTCCAACATCTGCTATTTACACTTACCTGTCCCCAGGCATACATATTATTATGAGTCTGTGAAGGGTTGACTTTCGAAAGCAGGAAACGCGCCTTAAAAGCAAAGAAGAAATAACATTATCCATCAAAAATAGATTTGGTCAATATAGGCTAAACAAATGTATTATACTATCTAAACTCAATTTTATTTAATATGTTTTGGTCAAATTAACTTTATTAAAATGCAACTTTAAAAAAATGAACTAAAGTTTGAAATATATAGGCCACTATATGTTACACATAAATAATAAATGTAACCTCTTCTCGCCAAATCATACATACATAATAACATTCATAGTAACAAATACAAATTGTTGAGTCCAAAACTCAGCATATAAAGATTATGTCTGCAACAATTATGATAAGGTTACTGTGACATTTACCAAATACCTAGTCTGAAGTGTCATCAGAGGTTGGAAGTCCCCAAAAATGATAAAAATAAAAGCCATGAAAACCTATACATGTTCTTTTACTTTAAACAATGACTCTCAAACTTTTTTAAACTGTAGGCTATTCCATGAGAGCACTTACCCAACGTTTTACCCATCTATCCACTATGCCTTATCATCATTAAATAATAACCAGAATAAAAGAGGAAGACAGCACTACATGTGGTGAAACATCAATGAGAGAACCAGTCATAAATTATTATTACATGTTGGAAGAACAAGGACAGTCCTGCCTTTTGAAATTTAGTACCGTATAAAATCTTTTTCTACTCTCAAAGTAGAAACACAAGAGCACTGGCTCACGAGTCAGAACGTCTGGATTCAAATCCCAGTTCCTCCAATTACTATGTTTCCTTGGCCACAAGTATCCTAAGTCTCAGTTTTATTATCTGTAAAATGGAGGTAACAATAGGACTGCTATGAGAATCAAATGAGAGAAGGTATGTAAAGTGCTAACTATCATCTTTGCAAATTCTCAATACAGGGTAGCTTCTATTATAGTAAAACCCTAATAATAATTGCTATCATTTCTGAATAATAGTTACTGATATTTATTACCTACTATGTAATACTGTGCTAGGCACTAGGGATACATTAATAAACAAAGCAACATCTGTGCTTTTAAGGAACAAGTGAAACAAACTTATAATAATCTATAATTAATTTATATAACTCTAATAAGAATTACAAGGGAGCAGTAAAAGTGTTTTAAGAGTGTATGTTAAGGGGTCCTGAGTCTTCTGTAAGGCCCAAAAGGGCTATGTGTATATGTACATGTATCTTATTTAATCCTCATAATTCTAAAAATTACACACCTTTTTACAATGCCATAATGCTTTCCTATTATATTTCCTAGAAAATTGAAATGATAGAATGAGGAAAACAGAAGAACATTATGTTACCACAAACCTCGTATTCATAGACTTTACCAGTAAGTAAACAGATTTAAGAAAAGTACACTAAATTATTTCCAAGTTGTTTATATCTTCTTGCTCAACTAAAGCTTGCATACCACCATAATGCCATCCTGGCTCCTTACTAGAGCTGGGCTAGAGGAAGAAGATGGGATAAACCACCAGCTTTAGACAGCTAGTCAATAATCTCACTGCTCTGCTCTCAAAGCTAAAGCAAAAAGCAAGCATACCTTCCCCTGGAAACCATCTGCCCATCTCCTTCCTTTTTTATGTGCCTGGTGAAGCAGTCTATTCAAATTAACGTCAGAAGGCAAGTAGGATCAACTCGTAAAACCAGCAACAAACAAACACACAAACAAATTAACAGTACTTACCTGACTGCCCCCATGTTCAGTGTCAATGTATCTCGGCATCGGAAATCTGGAGTGAAGGATCTCCTGTGCATCGTCCACTGGGGCTTGCAGAAGGTGGCGGAAATTTTCATATTCTGGCATGTCCTGGTATCCCGACTTACGCCACTGAGCTATGGTCTAATTTTACAACAGTTAAAAAATTATGACTTTTTTTCTTGCCTAACCAAAAACTTTAAGAGATTTTTTTCAAATGAAGCAATCTTCAGAAAATAAGAAAATTACAGAACATTATCCTATTTATTTTTTTTGAGTTACAAATTTTTTTAAGTTACAAATCCTAATTTCAGTATTCTTGAGTAAACAGATGCAAAATTAGGATATTTCTTCTCCTTTAAAAGTAAAAAGAAATAATAATTCAGCCAGAACAATTGTAAAACGCTATATTTATCATATTAATGTTAGCTAAAAGCTATCTACCTAAGTTTATGATAAATAAGGGGGATTTTCACTACAGAAGATTTCCTAGAGACTTCAAAATTAATGACCTACTATTATGAAGTCTGTACCAATGAAGTTACATTCTCCCAAGATACATAAACATAAAAACTTTAATAATAATAATAGCAATAATATTATAAAAATAATACACCTGTAAAAGAGCATCTGAATCAATTCTTTTATTAAGGAAAATGACTCCAAAAACCATGTAATTAAATCATCCACAACTTTAAACCTGGCTTGATTTCTAAGTTAACTGAATCAATTAACTGAATCAATCAATGTATACTCTATATTGCTTTATATCTCCATATTTAACAGAGGAACAGTCATCTGCATTTCTGATTTCTCATTTAAGCACATTAATGAGCTATTGAAGAAACAAAAGTACAAAAAGACAAAAGATATAAGCAAAAAACCTAGCTCTGTCATATCATAGACATTACTCTTAAAAGGTAAACAGCACTAGTAACTGGTATCAATTAAAAATAATAATCAATAGGTCTTTAAAAGTCCTGGATAATATCACTTAAAGTAATATTTTGAATAAGGTCTTCACCATTACAGTGCAAATCTAAAATCATTTACAATTAAAACACTGGAAAAATATATCTGCTGAAGTTACTAGAATACTAGACTATAAGCTTGAGTGTAGGTTTGTGAAAAAAAAGAGATCTGTATCTCTCAAAGAATCTAGATTTACACATATCTTATAAAAGTGGAAATAAAGCTTATCATAGAGGAAACACTAATCATATAGTAAAGGGGGAAAGCTTCTATGAATAAAAAGACTTTATTGAACCTACGTGCTTCGCTTTAAATGCTATGGACTCTTACCTCACCATGATAAATCAAAATCTGGAAAAATGTGTCCATGAGGAGAATACGATCTGCAAGAATGCTGCTGCTATCAAGAAGAACCGGCTGACACAAAGAAAACAACGAAAGAGGAAACAGGAAAACATAATTAAAAACATAAAACTGATCTTTCTAGGATATTTTAAATTTTTTAATTTATTACCTTATTACATAAAACCTCTTAGTATTATGAATTCTCAAAGTATATTTCAATTTAACTTTCTGAGGAATCTCTAAACTGAAGTAACAATTGAAAAATAGAGTCCAGTCAAGAGGAAAGAGTCTAACTGATGGTGGCACCACTGAGTGAGAGGGGAAAGGCTTGGGAAAGAACAAATTTGGAGATGGAAAAATAGTACTGAATATGAAATAGAAGGAAGTGGCCTGAACTTGGGTATCACATGCACAAAGATGGTAATTAAAGCTATATGGTGAGACTGCACCACTTAGAGAAAGGGAAGCTAGAGAAGAAGTCAGAGATTGAGCCCGGAGCACGCCAAAACTTAGAGGTCGGAAAGGGAGAAACCAGCAGGGAGAGACTGAGAAGGAACAGGCAGTGAGGAGGAGGAAAACCAGTAGGTGTTGTAGGTGTCAGAGAAGCCTAGAGCAAAAGGTTTTCAAGGAAAATCCTCAAGGTAAATATTGTTGAGAGTTCCGGCAAGATGAAGGCTTTGGTGACCTTCATAAGAGTTGTTTCAGTATAATTTTGGGACAAGAGGAGTTCCCTGGTGGCCTAGTGGTTAGCATCCTGAACTTTCACTGCTGTGGCCTGGGTTCAATCCCTGGTCAGGAAACTGAGATACCGCAAGCTGCACGGCGCGGCCAAATAAAAAAAATTAAAAAATTAGGGACAAGACTCTGACTAATATAGGTTGAGAAGAGAATGTGACATGGGAACATATAGACAAGTAACTTTCTGCATTTAGCTGTGACTGGGACCAGAGAAATGTGGTGGCAATTAGAGAAAATGTGAAGTCCAGGGGCTTTTTGTTTAACACAAGCGCTATTAAGGTTTCTATGTTAATGAGAATGATCCTGATGAGAGAAAGTGATGATGCAGAAGAGAAAGAGGATAACTTCAAAAGCAAAGTCTTAAGAAAGGAAGCTAATGGGATTCACGGATTAAACAGAGAGTTTGAAATTTGATAGGAGTAGGCAGTGGGATTCCAACTTTCTTCTAAACAGTTTTCTACATTTTCCAGATGTCTACAACTTACATATATTACTATGATGATAAGAAAACAAGTTACTTCTAAAACTTTTTTCCTGATTCAAAGAACTACAAAACCAAACATAGACCAACATATTAAAAATGCATTTTCTAGAAAAGTAGAAACTATGACAAATTACTTTAAAAATTATAGTAACAAAATACAACATTTTAAGGGACTTCCCTGGTGGCGCAGTGGTTAAGAATCCACCTGCCAATGCAGGGGACATAGGCTCAAGCCCTGGTCCGGGAAGATCCCACATGCCCTGGAACAACTAAGCCCATGCGCCACAACTACTGAGCCTGTGCTCTAGAGCCCATGAGCCACAACTACTAAGTTTGTGTGCCACAACTATTGAAGCTCAGGCGCCTAGAGCCCGTGCTCGGCAACAAGAGAAGCCACCGCAATGAGAAGCCCGTGCACCACAACGAAAAGTAGCCCCCACTCGCCACAACTAGAGAAAGCCTGGGTGCAGCAACAAAGACCCAACGCAGCCAAAAACAAATAAATAAAAAATTAATTAATTAATTTAAAAAAATACAACATTTTACCCACTATTTTTTTACAAAACAGTGAATAAAGGCATCATTAGAGATCATTAATCAGTAGATATTATAAATATTCTCTTTATAATAACCTTTCCTAAAGTATTATTTTCATACTTTTAAGTAGTGTAACAGATAATTTTAACCTTAGAACGGAAAAACTCTTTATTTAATAATAGGTTAAAATAAGTGTGACAGTTTTCTAAGAAGGCAAAATGTATGATTTTATCACTTTTTTAAGTATATCTTTATAATCAACTGTATCTTTTGTTCCAAAAAGACTATAGGAGAATGAAACTATATTAAAACAAGAAGTTCTGTTTAGACAGAATGCACTAATTGTCAGACACTAAACTCTGGAATACAGTTTCTAGAATCATCACTACCTCTAGACATTGTTAAAGACATAAGAATAATCATGAGCCCTATAGGATTTAATCAACTAAACGACTAGACAAAATGATCTTTAAAAAGTCTCTTCTACCTCATTGTTGTTTTATTTTTTAATGATTTCCTAATATAGCCTAGCATTGTATATAGCATATAGTAAGCACTCATAAATATTTTTAAGTGAATATATGAATAACTTAAGATAACTACACTTGAATTAAATTCTTGTATTTAATAACTATATTTAAAGAAAAACCTAGTTGTTTTATTTTTTTAATAGCACACATCACAGTAACAAAACCAATTTCTTTTTCTGTCCCTCTTACCTCTGGTGGTCCACTAAAAGAATATGCATACAGAATAGGCTGAATCATGATTAGAGACTGGGTCAAATCTTGACGCATAAAATGGTGACGATAATATGAACTCTCGTCAGGACTATTGTTAAACACTTGCAAGAAAGGAGATCTTCTTAAATGAAACATAAACTATAAGATAAAACATGTGAGATAGCTTTTACTGATTTTAATATTACAACAGAAGTTTACTACTACAAAAGCATTTGATTACAACCATTAACACAATAAAACAACACCTTACAATAAGAACATTCTAAATTGTATTTCTCAGAAAGAATCTTACTCATGATATTTATCAGTTACTTAAAAATATAATTCAACAACAACTTAAACATTAAAGAAAAAAAGATGACTCAAAAGGAAAACAAGAATAGGGACAAAAACCCCTCACTCAGATCTAAGTTATTAGAGACTGATGCTAGGTGATGCATTAGCAGCAACCTTTGTTTTTATTCTTCATCTCTCTGTCCACATCTCTGAGTCTTTTTATTTCTATTCATTACCACCACCAAAAGACTCTAAGAGAACATAAAAATAGATTAACAGATAGATCCCCAAAACTGCACCAGTTTAAAAAAAAAGGACATATATACCCACTTATTTCTTAATATTTAAGGTCTCCTTTATCCTTAAGAAACATTCTCTAGACTTTGTTTCATAATTTCTTTCTCCTTTCATTTTCTCCCCTTCTACCTACTCCTCATGTGAAAGACATCAAAAAGGGGGTGAATTAGGCCTGAATGAAGGACAGCTACACTGTCCTTTGACACCAGGGGTCTTTGATATAATCAATAGGATCAGCTCCAAAATACTCCCATTTGTCTTTTAGTTACTTCTCTCAACTTCCTTCAGCCCTCAGGTCTCAAGTGCCTACATGCTGCCCTGCCTGGGACTCATTCCACAGCTCTCTCCCAACACATGCCACTCATTGAAATTCTTATTCCTGTTCCTTTTTTCAGTGATCCATAATTCATGGAGAGGCTCTCTCATCCCTTACCACTTCAATCATTCTTGTTTACTTACAAAAATGTATAATTGGTAAATCTGGGGGTAAATATTTTATAAATGAAGACCTCCCTTAGATTTAGTTTATGTCACCTTTTAGAAGATCATAAGGCTTTGAAAACCCAAAGAAAAAAGCACTTCTGGGTCCTCTGGCTCTCTACTTTCAATGAGAGGAAAAGATGGGATGCCCAGATCTCTTGGAAGATCCAAAAGCCCAAAGAGAAGGCTTGGAGAGGGAGAGAAGAGAAAGTAAGGAAAGTGTGGAGAATTTAGTCAAATAGTTAGACTAATGCCCTCAATTCCCTTTCCTATTAGTTTCTCTATGAAGATGAGGCCTGAGAATTCCCAAAACACAAAGGGTTGCCTCCCTTAAGACAAATAGACCCTGCCTTTTCCTAGCTCCCCAAAACCTCAACCAGAGATTTAGGAAAGTCTCCCCCTATAAACATGGAGCTTCTAGATTACAGATTACTAAAAGATTTTCAAAAAATAAGTATAGCTCTTATACTTCAACTTAATAAAGTTGAAGCTTTGAACAAATTTTTTGTGAGCAAAAATTTGAATTTCCACATCTCAATATTAATCATCCTTCCAGACTGAGCTAAAACAAAACACTACCTCTTCTATAAAGATATATCAGGGCTTCCCTGGTGAAGCAGTGATTGAGAGTCCGCCTGCCGATGCAGTGGACACGGGTTCGTGCCCCGGTCCGGGAAGATCCCACATGCTGCGGAGCGGCTGGGCCCGTGAGCCTGCACGTCCGGAGCCTGTGCTCCGCAACAGGAGAGGCCACAACAGTGAGAAGCCCGCGTACCGCCAAAAAAAAAACAAAGATATATCAAATCATCCATTTGGAAGGATTCTTTAAAGTTTTCTTTAAATGTTATATATCTCTCATAGTATTTCTCACTTTCTTTTCTGTGTTATTTATGTATATTTCATATCTCACCCTTCAGAATGAAAGCTCCTTGAAAGTGGGATCCATGTCAGCCATCTCTATTCTCCTAAATTCCTTGCACATAGTATATACTCAGTTGAATAAATATTATCTCTATTACTCATCATATAAACAACCTAGACTTTTAAAAATATCTATCGAAATAACACATAGACTCCACTACCCAAGTGGAAAAGGTTCTGTAAGATAAATCAAATTAGCTTCTTTTCTATTTATCTGGGATGTCCCCATAAAGTTGTTCTCAGGCAATGAGACCATGCTATAAGACTAGCTGATTTGTAAAATTACTTCCTTTTGGTACTACTGTAATTAGTTAGATCCCTTATATCAGATGGAAAGCTAATCTGCTTCACACCTAATTCTACTCCACAGTAGGGTTCCAGTGTAAATTTCTACTCAACACAAATAAATGCTATCTGCAAGGCCATCATAAAAATACTACATACTTTTCACTAGCTATTCAAGCATAATACTAATTTCTTAACTATCTCAAAACTTAAAACCTAGCCAAAAGAATGACCCTATAAAATGAGTAATAAAAGACAACAGGAAAAGTGAAACCCAATGCTCCTGTCAACACTAAGAACACGGACCTTTTATCTACTTACCTGTGGATAAAGGGAGAAAGTTTCTGAAAATCTGAAGGAACTTGGATCATCTTTGTGATACTCTCCAAATTTCTGACACTAAATAAAATAAAACATGTTAGTAATATATTCCCTGGCACAGAGCTAAAACTTTGTCTATTTTTTTTTTCATACTCTATTTTTTTGAATGTTTGTCACTTTTAATTCAGGAACTATGAACAAACATAAACAATTCTGTTTAAAAAAAGAATTTCCAAATCTGTTCTGTATGATAACACACAAAATTGCTTGGGACACAAATTAAAGAGAGCAAATATGTCCCATCAGCTGCATACTCTATTTTTAAAGTTATTACTCTTTAGGAGGCAAGATACTTGATATAGGATAAAACTGGAATATTTACTTATAGACTTACCAAGAGAATGATTACAACCAAAGACATAAACTTGAATTTTGGAAACAAATAATACATTGCTCCAATGCAAAACAACTCATCTTAAAATGTTTGAATTTTTTTAACTAAGTGTCTCTGATAGCAAATAAAGAGCTCTTGGATGATGGCCAGAAGAGCTCAACAGGCACCCCCTAAGACTCTACTTAAAAAAGACAATAGTCTACTGACAGAAAGATGCACTATCAAAATACCATAGTGGCTCCAAAGGCAAATTGATGGTATAAAATTGGGTATACTAGAAAAAAGACCAAAAAGAAAGAACTGTTGAAGAAAATCAAGATCAACAGGTAAACCGGTAAAGAAGAAATGCAAAGGCAGAAAGTGGAAGGAAATCAAGGAGACACATACTCTAGCAACAGAGAAGTAAACCCTCTATGATAATGTGACAAAAGGCATCTAAATAACTGAGATAATCCACATGAGAAAGTGCTTAGCACAATGACTGACACTAAGCACTCAATAAATGTTAGCTTCCTCTCGTTCTTGAGCAAAGTCTCTGACCTGAAAAGTTTTTATAGTACTTATGTAACTGGTCTACTTCCTGGCAACGTTTATTGGTACTTGAATATGATCAAGGGCAAAAACAATAAGCAAAAAATAACAAAAGGTTCACTGTTGCAAGTAGTACAGGACTTTTACAGCCTAAAATGTTCAACTAAATAATTTATGTAGTTATCTGTGCCTTAAAGAGCACATACGAAGGCCTAATTGGTTTGATCACATTTTTTGGCTTCCAGGAAAAATCATTTCAGAACCACAGTTATCCAAAGGATAGAAAAGCTATAGTTGTAGCACTAATCCTCAGAAAATAGATCTTGGTATGTGGGAATAAGAATGTTTCTGTCTTCAAAGCCCCCTAATAACACTTCACTGACGAAACTTACAGAGTTGGATAATAATCTTCACTGTCCAGTATGAAAGCCACTAGCTATGATCCAATTTAAATTAATTAAATTGTATTAAAATCCAGTTCCTCAGTTGCACTAGCCATATTTCAAGTGCTCAAGAGCCACATGTGGGTAGTAGTTCCATAATGGACAGTGCCGAACACAGAACATTTCCACCACTGTAGAAAGTTCTCTTGGACAGTGCTGATCTAGAATATAAAAATACACTTGAGATCTAGAATATCAAACACATTGAAAAGATTTTGTGGAAAAGCCAACATGTCACACATTATCTGATTTGATTATAAATAAGATTGGTAACTTTTTCATGTTTATTCGTCACTTGCATTCCTTCTTTTGCTAATTCCTTGCTCATCACCTTTGCTCATCTTTTGCCCAAATACTACTGATTTGTAACAGCTCTTGTACATGAAAATTTTCACATTCTGTCATACATATGACAAATGTTGGCATGAAATTCTGCTAATAGTATTTTTACCACACAGACTTTTGTCTCATTTTAATGCAATAAAATCTTTTAATATTTTTATTTAATGGTTCCTGATTTTACCTTTCATGTATAAAATCCTTCTGCATCCAGAGGCTAAACACATATTAACCTATTTTTTGATAAATATCATCTATACTCTACCAAAGACAACAATATAAATTTTGTATAATATACACATACATAAATTTCTAATCTTTGGGTTACTTCTTAAAATTTTTTTGAACACTTATCAAATGCCCCAGCATTAGTTACTGGAATCATGAGGAGTAGTCCTTATTTACAACCCAAACAAAACACTAATAAAAATGAGCAAAAAGATTGAAGCATAAAGGAGGTATATCAAAGATCCACCGTTTGAGTTATTTAGAAGTAATAAGACTGGGCAGATAAAGCATCAGTAATACAATTTTCTTGAGGAAAATAACAACACTTGCAAGAAGTTTAGTCATGTCTTCAATTCAGCAATTAGTTATGCATAAAGCCATCCACATAAATGGGCCCAAAGGGTCACAGCATAACCTCTATAAGAAAATGGTAGGGCTTCCCTGGTGGCGCAGTGGTTGAGAGTCTGCCTGCTGATGCAGCGGACACGGGTTCGTGCCCCGGTCCGGGAAGACCCCACATGCCGCGAGTGGCTAGGCCCGTGAGCCATGGCCACTGAGCCTGCACGTCTGGAGCCTGTGCTCCGCAATGGGAGAGGCCGCAACAGTGAGAGGCCCTCATACCGCAAAAAAAAAAAAAAAGAAAATGGTAATGACAAAAGTGGTCCTCCTTAAAAACAGCACAACTGAAGTGCCTGGTCCCACTGGTATAGCAAGAAGAAAACCTAGCTGTGATAAAATTTGCAAGGAAAGCCCCAAGAGTCTTAAACAAGAGAGATTTCCTACGAATGAAATTTCCTGAGAAATGATTTCCTGAGAGATGAACTGTTTATCCATCGTAGCTAGCAGCACAGCTGAAGGGAGTAGTTAGTGGGTAAACCAAAGGTCAAAGATGAAAAAAATCAAATAGTAATTTTAAGTTATACGAAGATGTCATTCAGTAGAAAAGGTCAGAAGCCAAAAAGGTAAGGAAGGAACAGATCCATGAAGCCAGACACAAGATGGACCCAAACAAGAGTCTGAGAATGGAAGCAGCATATATCATGTGTTATACCGATATCTTAAGTGATTCTGACCAAGGAGAATGAAAGCTTATATTAAAGCTGTCAGAAGCAAATGTGGTACCAGCACCAATCTGGCCATATGATGCTCATTAGCTACAAAATAGTTTTTAAAAAGATGTTTATTTCTGGTTTTTTTCCTTCTATTTTATCTTATCTATTTTAATTGAGGTATAGTAGCTTTACAATGTTGTGTTAGTTTCTGCTGTACAACAAAGTGAATCAGCTATATGTATACATATATCCCCTCCCTTTTAGATCTCCCTCCCACGCTGCTGCCATCCCACCCATCTAGGTCACCACAGAGCACCGAGCTGAGCTCCCTGCGCTATACAGCAGGTTCCCACTAGCTTATTTTTAATTAAAATGACTCTTAGTCATCAAGAAAAAAAGAAAACAGTTATATTCACTATACCAAATTGAGGCAAGAAGTTTGTTAGCATAATTTCACAGGTTTTTCATTAGGAAAAAAATTAGAAAAGTGTAGTACCTAAGAGTTATTAATCCTTTCTCTGTTCGTGTTGCTATCATTGTTATAGTTGAAAATTCAGCAATAGGGAATCAGTACAAAAAATGAGGTTAGGGATTTCCCTAGTGGCACAGTGGTTAGGAATCTGCCTGCCAATGCAGGGGACATGGGTTCGATCTCTGGTCTGGGAAGTTCCCACATGCCACGGAGCAACTAAGCCTGTGCACAACTACTGAGCCTGCGCTCTAGAGCCCGAGAGGCCACAACTACTGAGCCCACGAGCTGCAACTACTGAAGCCCACGCACTCTAGAGCCCATGCTACGCAATGAGAGAAGCCACCACAATGAGAAGCTTGCGCCCCACCACGAAGAGTAGCCCCTGCTCTCCGCAACTAGAGAAAGCCCACGCCCAGCAACAAAGATCCAACACAGCCAAAAATAAATAAAATTTTAAAAAATTAAAAAATGAGGCTACATTATGTTAGCTACTTAGAATAGCTTCTATAACTAAGGTTCATCTGTCATCACCTGAAACTTCACTTCAATTGTACACTAATTTGATTCAACCAATTAAAGAAAAGAATGTAAAAACCATATTCCCACCACTTTTACCATATATTAGTCACTAGGGTTTCTATAAGAAACTGTGATCTTTTTAAAAATTATTTTTTGAACTTTGCACACCATATGATGCCAGCCACAGTGATGCAGTTTCCAGGTTATCCTGTTAGCAGTTTCATTGCTAACAGGATAACTGCCACGTGAGATCTTTTAGTCTCACGTGGCAGTAGGACTATATTCATTTGGATAACTCCATTCTCAGTTTTTGACACAAGACAAGGGGCGGATCATGGATAATTGATGAAACCTGTTTTGCAAAGAAAGCACAGCAATAGTCTGATGATATCAGCCTTTCCCTCTGAAACTACCTCCACCAATCCCCTCTTACACACAGTTGCCAGCTGACTCATGGAACAGACAAGCTATACTGCTGTGACAGACGAGCAGAGTATAATTTTCATTATGTCATGACTCGCCTGTCCTCTACCCTCAACTTGCTGCTGTTGTAAACGGTGCAAACTGCAGGATATGTAGCTTAGAATTGAATTATATTGTGAGATTTTTATCATTTTGTACTTTTTGCAACTGTCTCATTCAGTTATTTACAAGACCAAGTCTATGTTATATTTTATTAGCATTTGTGTTTTACAGGCATGTCAAACAATATGGCAATTTTTGAAGCTGAGGTGTGAGAAGAGAAAGATTCTAGACAGAAGCCTACAGAGAATTCCGAAGAATTACAATCTTCTGAGTCATTTCACTAAACCCATACAACAGAACACAGAAAAAGTCCATCTTCACACTGAAAGCTACTTACCAGTGGGTTTTATGTGGGGCTGATAAGCCAAGTTGTACTATCCAATTTTGTGTCATGTCATAACCTACAAATGTAGTACTAGCTCCAGCAAAATGGAAAAAGTACTTTACTACAAATCATAACCATTTGACAAATAAAGGTGCTGATCACTTCAAACAGCTTTTAGACTCTCAAAACAATAAAGCGTTTGTTAAAACAAAGTCACAATCAGTGAAAAGGCTCAGGAAGCAAGATACTTCAGAGCAAAATTTATTATCTAGAAAAGGAAAAGTCATATAGTTGATGAGTGCTAACAATGACATGTAAAATTACAGTAAGTAAAATGCTAGGACAAGATGAAGTCTGAGAAACTGAAAAGGTTCCATCTTAAAACAATATAACAAGTGGATGCATTCATGACATGTTACATGATGCTGAAGAGTTTTGTGTAAATTAGCTGAAAAATAACAGCTTCTCTATTCAGGTTGATGAGTCAACGGATTTCACCAATGTCATGTCAAGTTGCTAAATAATAGTGAAATTCAAGAGAACTTTTCTGCTGCCCTAAATAAGCAAAGGTCAAAAATATATTTAATGTTTTGATCCTCTTATATGGAAACAAAAGTCCACCTTGGAGGAACTATGTTGACATTTGTACTGACGGTGTCCAATCAGTGGTTGACTCCAAGAGAGATTTTATGCCTATTTGTTAAAAAAAGACAGGCTGATGTCGTCATAAGACTGCTTTATTCACAAAGAGGTGCTAGTGTAAAAACACCCTCAGAAATGAAAGAATAAAAGCTCTGGATGATGCTACAAAAAATGACTAACTTTATTAAACAAAGACTAGTTCCCTCGATAATGTTTTAAAAACTGTGTGAAAATCTAGACAAAGGGCACAAAAACCTCCTGCTACAAACAGAAATTTGATAGCTTAACAGAGAGAGTTCTCAACAGGCTGTTTGAGCTGAAGGGTGAACTGAAGAGGTACTTTCAAGGAAATTATAGGCCAGAATTTGCTGAGTGAAAATGAAGCATTAAGAACAGAACTTGGGACTTCCCTGGTGGCACAGTGCATAAGACTCTGAGCTCCCAATGCAGGGGGCCTGGGTTCAATCCCTGGTCAGGAAATGAGATCCCACATGCATGCCACAACTAAGAAGCCCGCGTGCTGCAACTAAGACCTGGTGCAACCAAATAAATAAATATTTAAAAAAAAAAAAAAGAAAGAACAGAACTAAGCATTCTAGGTCATAGTGAAAGTAATGGGCTCCTGACATGTTAAAAGCTCAAGTAAATCATCAGTATCAATAACTTTATTATCATACACTTTGGTAATCTAGATCTAGATAAAAAAGACTTGCCTATATTTTTATATGTTAATGTGTATAATTTTTATACCCTAATTAATTTCTCTTAAAATTTCCATTAAAATGAAAATAGAAAATTTAAACCACAGCAATGAAGGAAAATATGCAAAAAAGGAGTAAAAACAGATATAGTAATTTAGGATTAAATTGGGAATTAATTTCATATCAGCCCCCCAAAATAATAACAATAATAGGTTACATAATTGTCACTCTTTTATTTTAAGGAAAAAAGGCATTTTCATTTACTGGAAGAGATAAATTAACTCTGCTATTCATTAATATGCCTTTCTCAGCAATTTTATTAGGAGTCCCTCATACAGACTTTCAGTTACACTGTCAAGTACCATGAAAGAAAATAATTGACTACAAATAAATGCGTACAGATTTAGAACAGTATGATGTTTACTTCTTACCAGTCGAATGAGCTGTCTGTCTAGCCATCTAAGCACATCTGGACCTTCTTCTGTTTCTGCTCTATATATTGCCAGTCGAGCCATAAGAATGGCAGCTGCCTCCTGGTCAAAAGATGCAGCAATGTTTTGGATTTGAGTTTGAGCATCTGCCCAGCTAAAGACAAGAAGAAGAAAGCAAGAAGTGCTGCTAAATTATTATATTCATGATATCATAGTTGGCTGTCACACAGATTTAAATTTAAAACATACAGAAAATTACTTCAATATTTCAAAATTCCAACATTACCTAGAAAAATTAGCTTTAAAAAAAAATCACTAGTAGTAGTTTCAGTATAGTACTCACTGTTTTTCAGAAAAATATATCCAAACCTAATAAAATTCTCTAAAATAACTGTAAAGGTCGATTTCCAAACATATTCATTAAAACATTAAGATTTTTACATGTAAAAATGTGTGTGCATATGCACATAGATATACAAGTTGGTATATCAGACTTTAAAAATTCACTTCTTCAATTTTATAAAAGCAAAAATATGGAAATAGAAAAATAAAGTTTTCTCCCAGACTAAGTAATTGTCATTTACTAAACTGGAAAATGAATAAACTATCAGAATATTTTCTCATTGGTCTTTAGTTCAATTATTAGTGATAAAAATTAAATAATTAATATTATTATTTTTACATCTTCATTGGAGTATAATTGCTTTACAATGGTGTGTTAGTTTCTGCTTTATAACAAAGTGAATCAGTTATACATATACATATATCCCCATATCTCTTCCCTCTTGTGTCTCCCTACCTTCCACCCTCCCTATCCCACCCCTCTAGGTGGTCACAAAGCACCGAGCTGATCTCCCTGTGCTATGCAGCTGGTTCCCACTAGCTATCTATTTTAAGTTTGGTAGTGTATATATGTCCATGCCACTCTCTCACTTTGTCACAGCTTACCCTTCCCCCTCCCCACATCCTCAAGTCCATTCTCTAGTAGGTCTGTGTCTTTATTCCTGTCTTACTCTAGGTTCTTCATGACATTTTTTTTTTTTAGATTCCACATACATGTGTTAGCATACGATATTTTTCTTTCTCTTTCTGACTTACTTCACTGTGTATGACAGACTCTAGGTCCATCCACCTCACTACAAATAACTCCATTTCGTTTCTTTTTATGGCTGAGTAATATTCCATTGTATATATGTGCCACATCTTCTTTATCCATTCATCTGATGATGGACAATTAGGTTGTTTCCATCTCCTGGCAACTGTAAATAGAGCTGCAATGAACATTTTGGTACATGATCCTTTTTGCATTATGGTTTTCTCAGGTTATATGCCCAGTAGTGGGATTGCTGGGTCATATGGTAGTTCTATTTGTAGTTTTTGAAGGAACCTCCATACTGTTCTCCATAGTGGCTGTACCAATTCACATTCCCACCAGCAGTGCAAGAGTGTTCCCTTTTCTCCACACCCTCTCCAGCATTTATTGTTTCTACATTTTTTGATGATGGCCATTCTGACCAGTATGAGATGATAGCTCATTGTAGTTTTGATTTGCATTTCTCTAATGATTAATGATGTTGAGCATTCTTTCATGTGTTTGTTGGCAGTCTGTATATCTTCTTTGGAGAAATGTCTATTTAGGTCTTCTGCCCATTTTTGGATTGGGTTGTTTGTTTTTTTGTTATTGAGCTGCATGAGCTGCTTGTAAATTTTGGAGATTATTCCTTTGTCAGTTGCTTCATTTGCAAATATTTTCTCCCATTCTGAGGGTTGTCTTTTGGTCTTGTTTATGGTTTCCTTTGGTGTGCAAAAGCTTTTAAGCTTCATTAGGTCCCATTTGTTTATTTTTGCTTTTATTTCCATTTCTCTAGGAGATGGGTCGAAAAGGATCTTGCTGTGATTTATGTCATAGATGTTCTGCCTATGTTTTCCTCTAAGAGTTTGATAGTTTCTGGCCTTACATTTAGGTCTTTAATGCATTTTGAGCTTATTTTTGTGTATGGTGTTAGGGAGTGTTCTAATCTCAAACTTTTACATGTAGCTGTCCAGTTTTCCCAGCACCACTTATTGAAGAGGCTGTCCTTTCTCCACTGTACATTCCTGCCTCCCTTATCAAAGATAAGGTGACCATATGTGCGTGGGTTTATCTCTGGGCTTTCTATCCTGTTCCATTGATCTATCTTTCTGTTTTTGTGCCATTACCACACTGTCTCGATTACTGTACCTTTGTAGTATAGTCTAAAGTCACGCAGCCTGATTCCTCCAGCTCCGTTTTTCGTTCTCAAGATTGCTTTGGCTATTCAGGATCTTTTGCGTTTCCATACAAATTGTGAAATTTTTTGTTCTAGTTCTGTGAAAAATGTCAGTGGTAGTTTGATAGGGATTGCATTGAATCTGTAGATTGCTTTGGGTAGTAGAGTCATTTTCACAATGTTGTTTCTTCCAATCCAAGAACATGGTATATCTCTCCATCTATTTGTATCATCTTTAATTTCTTTCATCAGTGTCTTATAATTTTCTGCATACAGGTCTTTTGTCTCCTTAGGTAGGTTTATTCCTAGATATTTTATTGTTTTTGTTGCAATGGTAAATGGGAATGTTTTCTTGATTTCACTTTCAGATTTTTCATCGTTAGTGTATAGGAATGCCAGAGATTTCTGTGCATTAATTTTGTATCCTGCTACTTTACCAAATTCATTGATTAGCTCTAGTAGTTTTCTGGTAGCATGTTTAGGATTCTCTATCTATAGTATCATGTCATCTGCAAACAGAGGCAGCTTTATTTCTTCTTTTCCAATTTGGATTCCTTTTATTTCCTTTTCTCCTCTGATTGCTGTGGCTAAAACTTCCAAAACTATGTTGAATAAGAGTGGTGAGAGTGGGCAACCTTGTCTTGTTCCTGATCATAGTGGAAATGCTTTCAGTTTTTCACCATTGAGGATGATGTTTGCTGTGGCTTTGTCATATATGGCCTTTATTATGTTGAGGAAAGTTCTCTCTATGCCTACTTTCTGCAGGGTTTTTATCATAAATGGGTGTTGAATTTTGTCAAAAGCTTTCTCTCCATCTATTGAGATGACCATATGGTTTTTCTCCTTCAATTTATTAATATGGTGTATCACGTTGATTGATTTGCGTATATTGAAGAATCCTTGCATTCCTGGCATAAACCCCACTTGATCATGGTGTATGATCCTTTTAATGTGCTGTTGGATTCTGTTTGCTAGTATTTTGTTGAGGATTTTTGCATCTATGTTCATCAGTGATATTGTCCTGTAGTTTTCTTTCTTTGTGACATCCTTGTCTGGTTTTGGTATCAGGGTGATGGTGGCCTCGTAGAATGAGTTTGGGAGTGTTCCTCCCTCTGCTATATTTTGGAAGAGTTTGAGAAGGAGAGGTGTTAGCTCTTCTCTAAATGTTTGATAGAATTCCCCTGTGAAGCCATCTGGTCCTGGGCTTTTGTTTGTTGGAAGAGTTTTAATCACAGTTTCAATTTCAGTGCTTGTGATTGGTCTGTTCATATTTTCTATTTCTTCCTGATTCAGTCTTGGCAGGTTGTGCATTTCTTAGAATTTGTCCATTTCTTCCAGATTGTCCATATTATTGGCATAGAGTTGCTTGTAGTAATCTCTCATGATCTTTTGTATTTCGGCAGTGTCAGTTGTTACTCTTCCTTTTTCATTTCTAATTCTATTGATTTGAGTCTTCTCCCTTTTTTTCTTGATGAGTCTGCCTAATGGTTTATCAATTTTGTTTATCTTCTCAAAGAACCAGCTTTTAGTTTTATTGATCTTTACTATCGTTTCCTTCATTTCTTTTTCATTTATTTCTGATCTGATTTTTATGATTCCTTTCCTTCTGCTAACTTTGGGTTTTTTTGGTTCTTCTTTCTCTAATTGCTTTAGGTGCAAGGTTAGGTTGTTTATTTGAGATGTTTCCTATTTCTTAAGGTAGGATTGTATTGCTATAAAGTTCCCTCTTAGAACTGCTTTTGCTGCATCCCATAGGTTTTGGGTCGTCGTGTCTCCATTGTCATTTGTTTCTAGGTATTTTTTGATTTCCTCTTTGATTTCTTCAGTGATCAGTTCGTTATTAAGTAGTGTATTGTTTAGCCTCCATGTGTTTGTATTTTTTACAGATCTTTTCCTGTAATTAATATCTAGTCTCATAGCGTTGTGGTCGGAAAAGATACTTGATACAATCTCAATTTTCTTAAATTTACCAAGGCTTGATTTGTGACCCAAGATATGATCTATCCTGGAGAATGTTCCATGAGCACTTGAGAAAAATGTGTATTCTGTTGTTTTTGGATGTAATGTCCTATAAATATCAATTAAGTCCATCTGGTTTAATGTATCATTTAAAGCTTGTGTTTCCTTATTTATTTTCATATTGTATGATCTGTCCATTAGTGAAAGTGGGGTGTTAAAGTCCCCTACTATGACTGTGTTACTGTCGATTTCCCCTTTTATGGCTGTTAGTATTTGCCTTATGTATTGAGGTGCTCCTATGTTGAGTGCATAAATATTTACAATTGTTATATCTTCTTCTTGGATCGATCCCTTGATCATTATGTAGTGTCCTTCTTTGTCTCTTCTAATAGTCTTTATTTTAAAGTCTATTTTGTCTGATAGGAGAATTGCTACTCCAGCTTTCTTTTGGTTTCCATTTGCATGGAATATCTTTTTCCATCCCCTCACTTTCAGTCTGTATGTGTCTCTAGGTCTGAAAAGGTCTCTTGTAGACAGCAAATATGTGGGTCTTGCTTTTGTATCCATTCAACCAATCTGTGTCTTTTGGTGGGAGCATTTAGTCCATTTACATTTAGGGTAATTATTGATATGTATGTTTCTATTCCCATTTTCTTAATTGTTTTGGGTTTGTTATTGTAGGTCTTTTCCTTCTCTTGTGTTTCTTGCCGAAAGAAGTTCCTTTAGCATTTGTTGTAAAGCTGGTTTGGTGGTGCTGAACTCTCTCAGCTTTTGCTTGTCTGTAAAAGTTTTAATTTCTCCATCAAATCCGAATGAGATCCTTGCTGGGTAGAGTAATCTTGGTTGCAGGTTTTTCTCCTTCATCACTTTAAATATGTCCTGCGAGTCCCTTCTGGCTTGCAGGGTTTCTGCTGAAAGATCAGCTGTTAACCTTATGGGGATTCCCTTGTGTGTTATTTGTTGTTTTTCCGTTGCTGCTTTTAATATGTTTTCTTTGTATTCAATTTTTGACCGTTTGATTAATATGTGTCTTGGCGTGTTTCTCCTTGGATTTATCCTGTATGGGACTCTCTGTGCTTCCTGGACTTGATTAACTAGTTCGTTTCCCATATTAGGGAAGTTTTCAACTATAATCTCTTCAAATATTTTCTCAGTCCCTTTCTTTTTCTCTTCTTCTTCTGGAACCCTGATAATTCGAATGTTGGTGCATTTAATGTTGTCCCAGAGGTCTCTGAGACTGTCCTCAGTTCTTTTCATTCTTTATTCTTTATTCTGCTCTGCAGTAGTTATTTCCACTATTTTATCTTCCAGGTCACTTATCTGTTCTTCTGCCTCAGTTATTCTGCTATTGATCCCTTCTAGAGTATTTTTAATTTCATTTATTGTATTGTTCATCATTGCTTGTTTCATCTTTAGCTCTTCTAGGTCCTTGTTAAATGTTTCTTGCATTTTCTCTATTCTATTTCCAAGATTTTGGATCATGTTTACTATCATTATTCTGAATTCTTTTTCAGGTAGACTGCCTATTTCCTCTTCATTTGTTAGGTCTGGTAGGTTTTTATCTTGCTCCTTCATCTGCTGTGTGTTTTTCTGTCTTCTCATTTTGCTTATCTTACTGTGTTTGGGGTCTCCTTTTTGCAAGCTGCACGTTCATAGTTCCCATTGTTTTTGGTGTCTGTTCCCAGTGGCTAAAGTTGTTTCAGTGGGTTGTGTAGGCTTCCTGGTGGAGGGGACTAGTGCCTGTGTTCTGGTGGATAAGGCTGGATCTTGTCTTTTTGGTGGGCAGGTCCACGTCTGGTGGTGTGTTTTGGGGTGTCTGTGACTTTAGACCGCCTCTCTGCTAATGGGTGGGGTTGTGTTCCTGTCTTGCTAGTTGTTTGGCATAGGGTGTCCACCACCGTAGCTTGCTGGTCGTTGAGTGAAGCTGGGTGTTGGTGTTGAGATGGAGATCTCTGGGAGATTTTCGCCGTTTGATATTACGTGGAGCTGGGAGGTCTCTTGTGGACCAGTGTTCTGAAGTTGGCTCTCCCACCTCAGAGGCACAGCACTGACTCCCGGCTGCAGCACAAAGAGCCTTTCATCTTTTGGGACATCAGAGGTCTTCTGCCAGCGTTCAGTACATGTTCTGTAGGAGTTGTTCCCCGTGTAGATGTATTTCTGATGCATCTGTGGGGAGGAAGGTGATCTCCATGTCTTACTCTTCCGCCCATAATTAAAATTATTATGTATTCTTTTCTCTCCACATTAACACACTAAAACCAATCAAAAATTAATGAATAAAAATTTTAGTCTAAGGGATAAATTTGAAATTACGTATGAAATAACAGTAATTTATTAAATTTACATGTTCTATAAATCTAATCCAAACTGATCCTGGGTAGACCCAGCAATAACTTTTGTTTGTTTGTTTAACATTTCACAGAGTTTTGTAATACTTCAGCTGATCTTAGTTCTGAAGTACCTCACTTTAAGCAATTCTGGCAATAGTTACAGACTTTGTGAAAAGCTGAACCCCTTTTACATGACTCAAAGATGTAAGACGTGATCCCAAGAAAATCCTGGCAGCAACGTTCAAAATTCTTCTCCTTTCTTCCTCTATTTTTAATTTTTTTCAAATAGACGAAAAATTTTAAAATATTTTCCAGCTGACTGATACCCACGAATTATCTCAGTCTAACGAAATACCAAGAGGCAGAAAAGAATGAGAATAAATAAAGGAATAAAAGCTGCTAATTATTTTTTTAAAAGATACACCATGCAAAGCACTATATATATATATATATTTTTTTTTTTTTTTGGCTGCACTGGGTCTGCATTGCGGCACGCAGGCTTCTCTAGTTGTGGCACATGGGCTCCAGAACACATAGGCTCTGTAGTTTGCACATGCGGGCTCTCTAGTTGAGGCATGCGAGCTCAGTAGTTGCAGTGCATGAGCTTAGTTGCCCCACAGCATGTGGGATCTTGGTTCCCCGACCAGGGGTTGAACTAGCATCCCCTGCATTGGAAGGTGGATTCTTAACCACTGGACCACCATGGAAGTCCCAAAAGCTGGTAGTTTCAAAAGTTATTTTTAGTGCAATTTGAACACTTAGTGATTATACTAATAGTTTAGTTTATCTTTTTATTTTTTTCAATTTTTTTTGGCTGCATCGGGTCTTAGGTGTGGCACATGGGCTCTTCGTTGAGGCATGCAGCATCTTCCGTTGCCGCACACAGGCTGTTCATTGTGGTGCACGGGCTTCTCTCTAGTTGTGCCGTACGGGTTTTCTCTCTCTAGTTGTGGCGTGCAGGCTTCAGAGCACGTGGGCTCTGTAGTTTGCAGCACACGGGCTCTCTAATTGAGGCGCACGAGCTCAGTAGTTGTGGCACGTGGGCTTAGTTGCCCAGAGGCATGTGGGACCTTAGTTCCCTAACCAGGGATTGAACCTGCGTCCCCTGCATTGGAAGGCAGATTCTTTATCACTGGACCACCAGGGAAGTCCCTATTTTTTAATTTAAAAATATCACAGAGCTAAAAATAAAGCTGGGTTTTGTTTGTTTATTTTGGTCACGCTGCACGGCTTTTGGGATCTTAGTTCCCCAACCAGGGATTGAACCCGGGCCCATGGCAGTGAAAGTGCTGAGGCCTAACCACTGGACCACCAGGGAATTCCCCAAAACAAAATTGTTTTAAATTGGTATTTTCCCAACTTGTATGACCATGGTGTTCACTTGCTTCAAACTGAAACATACAGGTGACATTTTTCTTCTGAAAATATCAATATAATGGTTCAGTAGTGAAAATAAATTAGCAAATAAGCACATAAAAATTTACTACTTAAAAGTTCTTTAGCCATAAATTTAAAATTTTGCTCTTAAAGTTTAAAGGGTTTGTTCACATTGTAAAATCTGTCTTTTGTATTTTCAGTACCTCTTCACTGTGATTCTTACAACTAGTTTCAAACCAAACTTTCCAGATCAAAGTTATTTTCTCTATAAATATAGGATAACTTTTTTTTATTTTTATTTATTTATTTATTTATTTATTGTGGTATACGGGCCTCTCACTGTTGTGGCCTCTCCCGTTGCAGAGCACAGGCTCCGGACGCACAGGCTCAGCGGCCATGGCTCACAGGCCCAGCCGCTCCACAGCATGTGGGATCTTCCCAGACCGGGGCACGAACCCGTGTCCCCTGCATCGGCAGGCGGACTCTCAACCACTGCGCCACCAGGGAAGCCCTAGGATAACTTTTGACTGTATCTCAGGAACTTGAGTCCTTTATTTTCATATGGCTTATTCACTTAACAAATGCACTTGCCTAGGCCCCTAAAGTCATATTTCTAATTAATAAAGAAAAAAATAATCCTTGATTATTGAAAATGGTCAGGATAAGTTAATTTGAAAGAGTGGGTGCTTTGGTGAGACACAATGATATAAATGGCACCATAACACACATAGTATCTCTCTACAAATAGCCTCATAAATTCTGTGTAAGAAACTGAAAATATATAAACCCATGAAAAATTTCTCATGACAAAAGTTCCCTTTCTCTTGAATGATTAACTTAACTCTTTTTAGAACTTTTCATTTTAAGAATATTTCAAACATAAAGCTATAAGTAGAATAATCTATATATCCATCACCTAGATTTATCAATTGTCAGCACTGTAACATTCTGCTTTATCGATCTCTTTTCCTTCATACACACACACTGTTTCTTTTGCCAAACTTTTTGAGAGTAAGTTACAGATACATCACCCTTTCCCCTAAATTCTTCAGTGTGTATCCTAAGAACAAAAAAGTTCTCTTATATAGCCCCAATGAATTACTAAATTAATGAAATTAAACATTGATAAAATACTATTATCCTATATGTAGACCATATTCAAATTTCCCCAGTTGTCTCAACAAGGTCCTCTATAGCAAAAATTTTCCTGACGGGATTTTATCCAGGATCATATATTGGCTTTAGATGTAATTCTCTTTAGTCTCCTTTAATCTTAACTGGTTACTAACACTTTCTTTGCCTTCTAAGACATTTTTGAAGAGTCTAAGCCAGTGGCTCTATAAAATATCCCTCAAATTGTTATGTCCAGTTGTTTCCTTAAGTAAATATTTTGAATTCCAAGTTAAGTTATACGTGCATATGGGGTTGGGGGTGTGTGCTGAGGGGCCATAAATAAATTGACATGTTTGCCAAGAATCAATACTTCCAAGTTCATGATGTGCAAATGAACAGATGTAAAGAAAAGCTCAGGGGGCACTTTTTCTTCAAAGGAATAATGTATTCCCTTAACATTCATCTAGGATTTTAAGTCAAAGCAAAGTTACAGCAGGACAATAAATCTCTCTACATACTACCCTCTGCTAAGTAACAGACCATCCAACACAACACTGTTTCATTAGGCCATGTCCGTCACTCACCAGAATAGTCTCATGGTTTTCAGAAATGAAGCTAGAGTTTAAATACAGTTCAATAAAATGAGAGTTACGATGCCTTCAGTGTCCATTTTCTAGGCTATGCCTAAATCAGGTTAAGTTTATACTGACCAACACTTTTCCTACCCAGACAATCAAATCCAAAACAAACAGAAAAAGACCAAAAGCCTGTTCAATTCTAGACTCACCTCATCTAAGAATCCTTTCCAGACTAACTTCATTCCAAAACGTCACTCAAAATAGGAAGCCAGTTTGGGAGCATGATCCAGAATAGTTTTGATATGTAAATCAAATCTCTAACAAATACAACTTACTTCCTAGCAATGGTGGTCACTCGGATACGTCTCTGCCCACTTGAATGCTGATACTGAGTCACAAACTGGATTGCACCACGTCCTCCTTGAGGAATTGGAGCATTATGCTGTATAAATATAAAAGAGTAGAATCTAAGCAAGATCTATTACATTGTTGTTATATAGTCATGGACTGCATATCCTAGCACTAACAAAATTCATTCTAAAATCTATCAGAAGGATGCTTATTTCCAGTGCATACAAAACAGTGGTGATTTGCCACGTGAAAAAGAAACGGATTTGGGAGAGGAGAAAAATTATGGAGTGAGTCAAGCTAGGAAATCAATTTCAAGTAATATATAATTCAGAGAAACATGAAAAAACAAAATGAAGGGAGAAGTGTAAAGAAATTAACAGATAAGAAAAGGCATAAGTGAGGCAATTTTGCCTAATAGTAACTGGATAAAAAGACATTGAGCTAACATAAAAAATAATGAAATAATGTCTTCTGCAGCAACATGGATGGACCTAGATAATCACACTAAGTGAAGTAAGCCAGACAGAGAAAGACATATATCATATGACATGGTTTATATGTGGAATCTAAAAAAACAATGATACAAATGAACTTATATACAAAACAGAAATAGACCCACAGACATAGAAAACAAACTTATGGTTACCAAAGGGGAAAGGGCAGGGGATAAATTAGGACTTTGGGATTAACAGATACACACTACTATATATAAAACAGATAACCAACAAGGACCTACTGTATAGCACAGGGAACTATACTCAATATTTTATAATAACCTATAAGGGAAAAGAATCTGAAAAAAGAATAGAAAAATATACATGTATAACTGAATCACTTTGTTGCACACCTGAAACTAACACAACATTGTAAATAAACTACAATTCAATTAAAAAAAAGAAAAAGAAATTGAGCTAAGTTCTCCTCCCCTAGGTACATAAGATGAAAACACAACTTTGAGGAAGATAATCACATGATGAACAGATGACTAACAGAAAATCATTAATGAGAAGAGACCAATAGTAATATATGATAATGATCCTCAGAAAGAAAAAGTGGGGTGGTCAATAGGGAAACTTTCTTCATGCCCTTTGACAACATTCTTGCTTTGTTGTTGTTGTAACTGTTTGTCAATAAGAGCCACTATATTTTTCACAAATTTTAACTGTAAAAAAAAAATTCCTGCACTTGTCTTAGGAAGGCTGACTACTAATACTTTGTGGTTCATTTTATGCCTAATAACTATTGGTATATAAGTCAATAATTTATCCATTATATCATTCTTTAATATGATAACTTTTTCCTGCAGCAGCAGAAAAAAATCTTTCCAAATATTGGCATCTTTACCTTCCAATCTTTTTCTATAAGTTTTGATATATTAAACTTTCTCGTAGGAGGACTCAAATATTATATACCTTGAGACACCTAGGAGGAACTAGATACCTAATTACAAAAATGCATAACTAGAACAGAATTTAAGATTTTATTTATGCTTCAATTTTTTATTAAAAACAAAAGAAAACTAATACTAAAAGTTGGGTTGCCCAAGGTTGGGCATTTGCAGGTTTCCCTGACATCTCTATTATAGTATGTCCTCTCACCAAGGAGTGTAGCCTTGAGAAACAGAAAATGACAAACAAAAACTCCAAAACAGAATAATCTTTGGGTCATAAGCTCTGGAAATATTCATGGCCTAAATTAAGTATTTTTTCAAATATACATTTCAATATTCAAATATAAAAAGTCATACCTGATTGACAACTTCAAAATATATGGCTAAGGTTGTAGTGGGACTGAGTCCACATATCTTCCATTGACAAGTGCCACCTGTTCCTATCTCCTATAAAAATAAAACATAGTATGTTTGAAAACCAGAGAATATAGTTTATTACTATATATATATTAAGGTGAAAAAGTGGAAAAAAATATCAGTAAGAAAAAATCTATTTCAGGTTTCTAACTAATTCAATAAATGTTAGAGGTTTAAGATTTTTTTAAGATCATATAAATATACTATGAAATAAACTTAAGCAATTTTTACACAAATAAAATTATAATTAATTCAAATTCTTGCTAAGTAAATTACAAAAGTATTGATACAAGTTCTTCATATTGTAGACTTTAAAAATATACACCATTTAATGAAGTAATTACAACTAACATTATCCTTCTATCCAACTATTTAATCTGTGTAAAGAGAGAGTGATTTAACATATAACATACGCATATATGAATATAGGTTCTCTGGATCAGAACTGTGTAATTTAAGCAGTCTAATTCCCAAGAAAACTTCTTAGATATAAATTTTTCCATGCAAACTGCTTAAAATTAATTTTTAAACTCTGTCATTGTAAAGATGATTGCACACTTTGTTATTTGTCCCATCATCCTCTCCACAGCTACATGATTCTACTATTTCAAAGTGCCTTATATGTCCACTAGATGTGATAAAAGAAAAGAAAGGAATTGAAGCTTAAAAGCTTAAATCTGCTGGCTACTTTGACGGAAATTCTACTAACGAAAAAAATTTCAGAATTAATTTTGACTTTCAGGAGTCTCCAAATTTCCAAATCATAGTTGTTGTTTTTTCAGGCACGCTGGGCAAGGAATAACTTAGGCATAAAAAATAGAAGACTGGTGACAGTACAAAAGTTTTAATTTAGGGGTGAATGGGAAAAGGGGTATGTGGAAAGAACAACAACAAACAGAGGTATACCAATGGAAGCTGAGCCACATTCTACTGTAAAACAGCCCACACAATAATTTTGAAAGGAATGCTATAGACTGCCACACCAGGTCTCTCTTGGATCTGTCCTGAGAATTAACTGTATTTTCTTTTTAGAATAAAGATGACTTACATTTTCAGACACACAGGGTCCTTTAGAATTGAGAGACACACAGGGTCCAATAGCTCCTGAAATCTTTATTTCCCTTGAGGTCTGCAAAATAAGAATATATTGTCAGCCCTCCATATCAGTGGGTTCCACAGCTGCAGGTTCGACCAACCTCGGATTGAAAATACTTGAAAAAAAGTTTTTCAGAAAGCTCCAAAAAGCAAAACTAGAATTTGCTGTGCACAGGCAACTATTTACATAGCATTTACATTTTATTAGGTATTATAACTAATCTAGAGATGATTTAAAGTATGTGGGAGGATGTGTGTAGGCTACATAAGAATATTACACCATTTTATAGAGGACTTGAGCATCTGCAGTGGTGGTGTGGGGGAGGTGTCCTGGAACCAGTCCCCTACAGATACCAAGGAATGACTCTAGTACACTTTGGTGTACCACCTTCTATTTTAACTCCCATTGAAAATCTGTCACCAAGACTGGTTTCTTTCCAATCTCCACTAACCCCCAAATTTAAGCTAATGTTATCTTCTATCTAAAAATTTGGAAGCCCAACTCAAGTTTTCTTACATGAGATTCTTTTTCCTGACAAATCCTGAATACCACTATCAAGACAAATTTTACCCCAAACACTGTTCTTCATTAACCTATAAGGGCTTCTTCTGCCTACACATGCATCTCCAAACTACAACCAAACCACACAATTAAAACTATTTCACTTACATTCCAATACAAACCATCCACTCTCACTGGGCAGTCTTCCCAAACATACCATGCTGATTCTCACCTCTGTGCCTCTCTTCACACTGGGCTCCCAACTAAAATCATTCTCCTCAACCAAGTTAAACTCTGCCATGTTTCAAAAACCACTCTAAGTCACTGTAAAACCATCTAGGATAAATTGTATCCTGCATACATTCATTTTTCTTCCCTAAACCTTTACAGCTCTTTTATAATCTACTATTGTTTCATTCAATCACATGTGTTAATCTTGTCTTTCTATCAAGAATAAGTTCTTTATAAGAATACCTGTGTCTTAGATATTCCCTGAGATCTCTACAATTTCCTAGCTTAATGCTGGACATATAGCAAGCATTCAATGAAATAAGAAGATTAACAAGAAATATTTAATAACTCAAAATCAATGTGCTTGTAAGACACTTAAAAATAACACTAAGCCTTTGGGTTTCTTGAATCCCAAATTTGAAATGAATGATAGAATTGAATAATATCAACAACTTACCAAAAACAATTACTGATTATCCAAATAAAACAGAAAATGTTTCTCTTAAGTTAGATACCAACTCCTGCAATTAAAGAATCTAGCACTAACATAAGCAAATTTAGCACTAAAAAAAACATACAGGCATACCTTGGAGATATTGTGGTTTTGGTTCCAGACCACCACAATAAAGCAACTATTGAGAATAAAGAGAATCAAACCAATTTTTTTATTTCTCACAAAGTTATGTTATATAACTTTATGTTACATAAAGTTATATTTATACTACACTGTAGTCTATTAAGTGTGCAATAGCATTATGTCTTAAAAAACAATATACATAGCTTAATTTTTAAATGCTTTATTGCTAAGAAATGCTATCATCTGAGCCTTCAGTGAGTCATAAACTTTTTGCTGGTGGAGGGTCTCGCCTCGATGTTGATGGCTGCTGACTGATCAGGGTGATGGTGGTTGCTGAAGGTTGGGGTGACTGTGGCTATTTCTTTTTTCTGTTTCTTTTTTTTGAAGTATAGTTGATTTACAATGTTGTGTTAATTTCTTCTGTACAGCAAAGTGATTCAGTTACACAAATATATACATTCTTTTTTATATATTCTTTTCCATTATGGTTTATCATAGGATATTGAATACAGCTCTCTGTGCTATACAGTAGGACCTTGTTGTTTACCCATTCCATATATAATAGCTTACATCTCCTAATCCCAACTTCCCACTCCATTCCTCCCCCAGCCCCCTGCCCCTTGGCAACCACAAGTCTGTTCTCTATGTCAGTGAGTCTGTTTCTGTTTTGTAGATAGGTTCCTTTGTGTCATATTTTAGATTCCACATATAAGTGATATCATATGGTATTTGTCTTTCTCTTTCTTACTTACTTCACTTAGTATGATAATCTCTAGTTGCATCCATGTTGCTGCAAAGGGCATTCTTTCTTTCTTTCTTATGGTTGAGTAGTATTCCATTGTGTATATGTACCACATCTTCTTTATCCATTCATCTGTCGATGGACATTTGGGTTGTTTCCATGTCTTGGCTATCATGAATAGTGCTGCTATGAACATAGGGGTGTATGTATCTTTTTGAATTAGAGTTTTGTCTGGATATATGTGGCAATTTCTTAAAATAAGACAACAATGAAGTTTGCTGCATTGAATGACTCTTCCTTTCACAGTTTCTCTGTAGCATGCAATGCTGTTTGATAGCGTTTTACCCACAGTTGAACTTCTTTCAAAATTGGAGTCAGTCCTCTCAAACCCTGTCACTGCTTTATCAACTAAGTTTATGTAATATTTTAAATCCTTTGTTGTCATTTCAACAATCTGTACAGCATCTTCATCAGTAGATTCCATTTCAAGAAACCGCTTTCTTTGCTCATCCATAAGAAGCAACTCCTCTCCATTCAAGTTTTATCATGAGGTTGCAGCAGTTCAATCACATCTTCAGGCTCTACTTCCAATTCTAGTTCTCTAGCTGTTTCCACTATATCTGCAGTTACTTCTTCCACTGAAGTCTTGAACCCCTCACATTCATCCATGAGGGCTGGAATCAACTTCTTTCAAGCTCTTGTTAAGACTGATATTTTGATCTCTTCCCACGAATCACAAATGTTCTTAATGGCATCTGAATGGTGAATTCTTTCCAGAAGGTTTTCAATCTACTTTGCCAAGATTCATCAGAGGAACCACTGTCTATGGTAGCTATAGCCTTATGAAATGTATTTCTTAAAAAATAAGACTTGAAAGTTGAAATTACTCCTTGATCCATGGACTGCATGATGGATGTTGTGTTAGCAGGCATGGAAACAACTTGAATCTCATTGTCCATCTCCAACAGAGCTCTTAGGTGACCAGGTGCATTGTCAATGAGCAGTAATATTTAGAAAAGATTCTTTTTTTTCTGAGTGGTAGGTCTCAACAGTGGGTTTAAAATATTCAGTAAACCATGTGGTAAACAGATATGCTGTCATCCAGGCTATGTTGTTTCATTAATAGAGCATAGGCAGAGTAGATTCTTAAGGGCCCAAGGATCTCGAGAAATGGTAAATGAGTATTAGGTCAACTTAAACTCACCGACCGCATTAGTCCCTAACGAAGAGAGTCAGCCTGTCCTTTGAAGCCCACCACTGACTTCTCTCTAGCTATGAAAGTTCTCAATGGCATCTTCTTCCAGTAGAAGGTTGTTTCATCTATATTGAAAATCTGTTGTTTTATGTAGCCACCACCTTTATTCATTATCTTAGTTAGATCTTCTGGATAACTTGCTGCAGCTTCTACATCAGCACTCGATGCTTCCCCTTGCACTTTTATGTTACAAAGCTGGCTTCTTTCTTTAAACCACATGAACCAACTCTGCTAGCTTCAAACTTTTCTTCTGCAGCTTCCTCACCTCTCTCAGCCTTCCTAGAATTGAAGGGAGGACAGGACTTGCTCTGGATTAGGCTTTGGCTTAAGGGAACATTGTAGCAGGTTTGATCCTCTATCCAGACCACTAAAACTTTCTCCATATCAGCAGTCAGGCTGTTTTTCTTTCTTATCCTTTGTGTGTTCACTGGAGTAGCACTTTTAATTTCTTTTAAGATCTCCTCCTTTGCATTCACAACTTGACCAACTGTTTGGAACCAAGAGACTTAGCTTTGGCCTGTCTTGGTTTTTGACATGTCTTCCTCACAAAGCTTTTGATTTAAAGTGAGAGATGTGGGACTCTTCCTTTCACTTGAACACTTAGAGACCATTGTAGGGTTATTAATTGGCCTAATTTCAATATTGCTGTGTCTCAGGGAATAGAGAGGCCTGAGAAAAGGGAGAGAGACAAGGGAACGGCCAGCAGCTGGAGCAATCAGAACACACACATTTACTGATTAAGTTCACTGTCTTAAATGGGTACGGTTCATGGTGCCCCAAAACAATTACAATAGTAACATCAAAGATCACAGACCACAGATCACCATAACAAATATAATAATAATGAAAAAGTTTGAAATATTGTGAGAATTACCAAAATGTGACACAGAGACATGAAGTGAGCAAATGCTGTTGAAAAAATGGTGCCAGCAGACTTGCTCCACACAGGGTTGCCACAAACCTTCAATTTGTAAAAAAATGCAGTATCTGCGAAGCACAATAAAATGAGGTATGCCTATACTTAAAAAGTTAAACCCTATATAAACAAAAAATAGAGTTAAAGGAAATTTTACTTATATAATTTCCTCTTGTTTTAACAATTATTTAGAGATGCTCAAGTAAAATTTCATTGTACATTTAACGATGAACATTTTTCTGGTGAACAAATCTCTAACTCCAGGTTTCAATACAAAATAACCACTATTTTTAAAGCATATCTTGAATTTGATTGATGATGTTTTAAAATTATGATCAAGCCTACAAATTTCTCTCTTGGTAACATACCATACATGTCAAGTTTTGGTTCTTACCTTTATTTCTAATGTACCACCAAAGCCCATTTTAAACTGTCCATGCATATCTTTGGTAAAAACTCTTTGAAAAGTTTGCTTGAATAAGGAAGTGTTGAAAGAGTCACCCATTACCATGTATCCTCTGCATGGAAAGAGGAAAAAACAATGTGACACAAGAGTCCATGTGTAAAACCAGAAAAGTAAATTATTTTTCAACACTACCAACAAAATTTTAAAGATATTTCCCAAGATGTGTGATATTAACATTAATTTAAAAAACTCAATTATATGAAAATATCCCCACGCCACAAATAATCTCAATTCTGAGGGTACCTGAGTGCCCCTAACACTTGTATCTGTCCTCAGTAATTTTTAAAAATTCTTTTTTAAATAGGTAATACATCTATACATTACAAAATTCAAAAAGTACAAAAGGGTACATAGTAATATATGTGTCTCTCCCATCCCAGTTACCCAGTTCTCCCTACTGGTGAAGACATCTGAGAGTTCACAGCATTCATTGTCATTCTTAAAAATAAATATCTCCATGTGTAGTGTGTGTATATGCATATATTGTCTCTGTGTGTCACACTGAACTTAACAGTGTTATACCCAGTGAATGAGAATACAGGCATATTTTGGGAGCATTTTCACTTTATGCACTTAAGTACTGTTAAATTTTTTTCAGTAACCATGTACCTTTATAAATTTTTTTAAGTTTTAAAAAACACTGTCAAATAAAAACTATTCTGAGATGCCATTTCCACCCTAATAAATCAGCAAATCAGTCTGACAACATATTCTGTTGATGAGGCTGTGGAAAAACGGGCATGCTCATAATTGCTTATGGGAATGGAAAATGGTGCAAACCCAATGCAAGGGAACTTGACAGTATCTAACAAAATTACATATGTATTTTCTCTGTAATCCAGCCACCCCACTATTAGGAATCTATCCCAAAGATAATCGGGCAAACAAAAACCAAAAAGCAAAATACAGGCACAAGTCTATTCACTGAAGTACTATTTATAATAATAAAAGATTGGAAACAATCCAGATGACCATGTATTAGACTAGCTGAATAAAATATGGTACAACCACACAATGGAGTGATATACAGTTGACCCTTGAAAACCACAGGTTTTGAACTGCGTGAGTCCACTTATGAGCGGATTTTTTTCAGTAGTAAATATTACAGAACTACACTATCCACTGATGGTTGAATCTGAGGATGCAGAACTGCAAATATAGAGGAACCACAGATATGGAGGGCCAACTAAAAATTATACTCAGACTTTCCACTATACAAAGGGTCAGTTCCCCCAATCCTCAAATTGCTCAAGGGTCAACTGTACTACTATAAACCCATTTCCAAGATATCAGTAAAAAAATGCAAAGTAGGGGAAGCTATGTAAAACTTTCTACTGTTTAAATTAAAAGGCGGATACATATATCCATATACAACCTGAGTCCAAACATTTACATGTATTTGTTCATCATATTTTTAAAATATTTTAAGTAGTTTTTAAAATAACAATAAAACAATCAAAAATTACATTAGGCAAAAGAAAAAAAACTGATGTGGTATAATTAATCAATGGAAATTTTATTTTTGATACTGCTAAAGTCCTAATTTATGTTATCTCTGATGCTATTATAGATTGTATGCTGTTAAATTTTGTTTGCTTTTTATAGTTGACCCTTGAACAATGTGGAGTTTAGGGCACAGACCCTTATGTGCAGTCAAAAATCTATGTAAAACTTTATAGTCAGCCCTCCGTATCCATGGTTCCACATCCTTGGAGTCAACCAACCAAGGATCATGTAGTACTATAGTATGTATATATTGAAAAAAATCCACATATAAGTGGACCTGTGCAGTTCAAACCCATGGTGTCCCAGGGTCTACTCTATTTGTTACTGTTATACAAAAATATAGTTGAATTTTGTACACTGACCTTGATTTAGAAGTCTTGACAACTTAACATACTAATTCTAATAGTTTGCATGTAGATTTTTTCAGATTTTCCACTTTTGCAAACATGTCATCTAGAACGATCTATGTTATCACTAAACCTAGTAAAACATCCTAAAATAATGGCAACGTATACCATACCCTACTTATCCACTCCCTTTTACAGCAAACCTCTATGAAAGAGCTGTCTATACCTTTACTACTCAGTGTTGCCCTTGGTCCAACAACATTAGCATCACCAAGGGTCTTGTTTGAAAAGCAGAATTTCAAGTCCCATCCTATGCATACTAAATCCAGAATCTATATTTTAACAAGCTATCCAACTGACTTGTACATGTGAAATGAAAGTCTGAGAAGCTCTGGTCTATGTCAGCTGCTTCCGATCCCCTCCTCCTGTTCCTTTTCTTATTCACTCTAAGTCAACTTTCAGTGCTCTTAGGAAGGTCACCAATGACCTTCGTAGTGTTAAATTACACAATCTTACAATCTCATCCACTTTTATTGCTTTAAAAAACCAAAAATAGGGACTTCCCTGGAGGCGCAGTGCTTAAGAATCCGCCTGCCAATGCAGGGGACACGCGTTCAATCCCTGGTCTGGGAAGATCCCACATGCCGCGGAGCAACTAAGCCCGTGTGCCACAACTACTGAAGCCCATGTACTCTAGGGCCCATGCTTTGCAACAAGAGAAGCCACTGCAATGAGAAGCCCGCGCACCGCAATGAAGAGTAGCCCCTGCTTGCCGCAACTAGAGAAAGCCTGTGCACAGCAACCCAATGCAGCCAAAAAATAAAAACCACAGCAATATTCTGACAACTCCTGCATTTATATCTCTAGATACAAATTCAGACCTATCTTCTGCATTTGTAGGTTCTAATATCCAACTGCCTACTCAACCTCTCCCCATGGATGTCTACTGGCATCTCAAACCAAACATGTTCAAAACTGAACTCCTAATCTTCTCCCCAAATGTTCTTCCTCCCAGTCTTACCCATTTCAATAAAGGACAACTCAATCCTTCTAGACTTATTTGGTTTTCTCAAACCCCAGATCCAACCTCCTAGCAAATTCTCTGTCTTCTAAATATACCCCAAATCCAACCACTTCTCACCAGCTGTGATGCCACCACTTGATATTCCTGTGTCCCTCTACGTACTAAAGACAACTAAAGTCAAATGATCCTTTTAAAGCATTAAGTCAGATCATATCACTCCTCTCCTGAAAACTCTCTAATGACTTCCCATCTCACTCAAAGAAAAATCCAACAAACTAGGAATAGGAACATACTCAACCTGATAAAGGCATCTACAAAAATCCACAGCTAACATTATACTTAATGGTGAAGGATAAAATGGTGTCCCCCTAATATCAAGAACAGGCAAATCTATAGGGACAGAAAGTAGTTTAGTGGTTGTCTAGGCTGAAAGGGGGAGGGGGAGGAAGGAGAATTGGGAAGTGACTGCTAATAGGTACAGAGTTTCTTGCTGGGATAATGTAAATGTCCTAAAATAAAATCATGGTGATGGGTAGAATATACTAAAAGAAAAAAAAAAACCATTAAATTACATGCTTTAAATGAGTAAATTTTATAGTATGTGAATTATATCTCAAAAAAGCTACCAAAATAATAATATAAAACAATGACTGAAGGGTATGAAGATGATCTTTTCAAACAGAACTTGTGCCTTTTTAACTGTATTTTAGAAAAAATTTAAAGTAAGCTTTACTGAAAGGAGTATCAAAAACTGTTAATAGCTGTTGCCCTGGAGTGGCAGGATCATGACTATTTTTTTTTCCATTATTGGTTTATATTTGTAAAGTGTCATTATTAGTTTATAACTGCAATACTTGTAAAAACGTATATACATACCCAGTAAGGTTAGGACAGCATTTCATCTCCAGGAGACCTGTCTGATCTAATGCACATGCATAGATATCAATAACATGACCAGTCGTAGCAGCGCGATTAGCCAATGCTTCAAAATGCTACAACAGATTTTTTAAGATCAAATCAAAGTAATGTACAAACTTAATCATCCTATAAATCTTTTGCCATTAATAAATCAAAATGATCTAAGAAATACTAAAAGAATAATCCATAATAATTTAAGTGTGATTTGTTCTAATTTAATTTTCTATAACGTCTCATAAAATGATACGATAACTTCTAATAAGTCTGACACTCTCACATTCTTTTCTTTAAATGCCATTCATTCTAAATGAACTCCTAAATTTCAAGCTAACCTTGAAGAAAGGCATGTTGCTCTTCATACATACATGATGGAAGAACAACACAGAACTCTTTTTCCTGGATAAATCTATACTCAAGTAACATGAAAAATAGACAATAGCAAAAGTATTAAGATAAACAAATATAAAACTTCTTTTGAAGCTCTAAGAAATACTCCAAATTCAAAAGGGAAATTAGGTGACAGGAAAAAAAGCATCCATTAATAGTGACAAAAATTATCTGTTATTAATTACACCCTAAAAATATAATAATGACTACCAAAAAGAAATATGAGATAATACAGGACAACTAAACTAAAATTGTAAACTCTAGACAATTTTTTTAAAAAGGGGGGGAGGGATGGGACATTAACAAGCAGAACCAATACAAGGGTATCAAGAATCAACAGTAGTGAAAATGTACTGACACAAACCCAGATAAAATTGAAGTTACATGAACAGAGAACAACTTATGAGAAAATGATGGACTATTCAAGCTATGAACAATATACATATCTAAAGGGCAGCCTCCTGGAAATGAAAAATTGGAAAATTCAAGAAATTCTTCCTGATGGGAAAGACATTCTTTAACATGAATATTAAAAAAGACACACAGGTTTTCTCTCAGGAGTAGTTTTTAAAGAGACACCTATTGGTGCCCCTTATTAAGTTTTTAAATATTTAAAACCAGAAAAAATATAACAAATTATCAAGGAAGAAAAAGACTATTTCTCTAATTCTGAGGAGCAGTTGCAGGATCATCACAATATCAGACTTATCAGAAAGTAATTATATTCTTCCTCTTCCATCAAATGAATTTTTCTAATAAGGCAAAAAGACTTAAAAACCAAAATTACCTTAGTTCCCTTTTTAACATATTTGGCATTGTCTTTTTCAATGTCATGCCATGATCTTATGGGTGTCTTCAATTCGTCTCCAACCACCATTCCAGGCCCCTGAGTGGCTGGACCACCAATGAACATCATGATACGAGCACCAGTGTTGGGAAAAGTACACTATCAGGAAAAAGTAATTCATGAGAAGAGCTTAAAGGAAAACATATGGATATACATTTATGATAGTGAATTTTTATATATTCTTTCTAGAAAAGCATACATTTTCCAAGAATAATCAAATGTTTAAAACAAAATTTAAAAACAAGATGTTTGTGTGAATATCTTTCTTTTGAAATCCTATTCTAATAGCAATGCCTTCCTAATTTTAAAGTAATCTATAAACCTGATCCCTATAAGCAAGGATGTTTCTCCTGCTTAACTAGTACTAGATAGGGAAGAGTAGGAAAAGAAGAAGAAAAGAGGGTATCTTTTTCTGTTTGGTTGTTATTTTTGTTTTCTATGCTTAAGATACATGCACAACTTTTATTTCTAATTCAAACTGATGGATTGAGTACTTCAATCTACCTCCCCCTTCTTCCCAAGATGCCAGTGAAATGATATAAATGGTACTGTTTAAAAAATAAATAAGAAAGAGTACTATCAGCAGACTAGAAATTTTGAGGAATCCAAACAACAGATTGTACTGGATTGACAAAAGAATTTTAACTATATATATTATGTATAATTTAAAATATATATATGTACATATATATATACCAAAAGTAAGCCAGATCTTCCCAAGGGAATATCTTAAAAACTCTACATTTAGAGTCAAAAAAACACAAAAAGCAGCAATGGGCCAAAGAAGTGCAGTCAGCTCCAGAAACAGCAGCTAATGACAACAGATTTTAGCAATTCCTAAGAAGAGCTCTCTGAGAAAAGTAGGCAATCTTCCCAGAGAAGGTTCTTAGCATAGAAATTGGGGGCTGAAAGATACAGAACACATGTTACAATGAATATCAAAACAAATATGACAACTCTCAAGAGAGTCTAGAATTAAAATCATGGCAAAAGTAAAAATACCTCAAGGAATGGGCTAAAAAGCATGTCTGAAGACCAAGTTAGAGATATGGAAAATAAACTTGAAGAAACCTCTAAGAAATAGGAGAAAAGAAGGAAAACATGAGGAAAAAAAATAAAGATATGAAGAAATGCAGAAGTCCAGCATCAATCTAATGAATATAGAATAAAAAAGAAAAAAAGAAAGTAAGCTGAAGAATGACAGAAGTCTTAATGAAAGGACCTACCAACAACCAAACATAATTAATGAAAAAATAATCAAACCTAAACACAACCTAATGAAATTTCAGAACTCTAAAATTAAAGAGAACATTCTAAAAATGTTCAGTGGGAAAAATAAGTTTCCTGAAAAGGACTAAGAATGAGACTACATCAAATTATCCAATAAACTATCTGTTAGAATACTAGCGAGGAATGGCTCAAAGATCCTATTGAAGACAGGGACCCAAAGTACAAATGAAGTGAGAGGGAAAAATTAAAAAACATTTTTAGACATGCAAGAACTCAGAAAATTTATAATAAACAAAAGAACTGAGTACAATCCAAAAGAAACAGGGAATCTAGAAAAAAAAAATTTAAAAGTATCCTAAGACTTTAATACATGAAAGATTCCCCAGCAAGCAGCAAAACTGCAATTACAAAGAATTACATCTCCTTCTCTATGTGTATAACCACTCTATTCCACAATTAACAATATTTATATATCATATTTGAAATGCTTTTATTTCTAATTTCTATAAGCAGTTATTGAACAAAAATACACAGTGCATTTTCAAGCTACATTATAGCTTCAGAAAAGAATGTCAATGATATATATTTTGATGATAATTTTAAAAATTCATGATTAACAAATCTAGGCAAGAGCAAGGAAAACTGCCTTTTACTTTTCATTTTTATACATCCTTGCATATTTGAATGTTTTTATTAGGTATACTTATTACTTCTATAACATTCTTAAACTAGATTAATAAACAAATAAAAATACTGTTTTCATACTGGGTATCATCCTGATGAGGTAACAGCAGTCATGTAAAGCTGAAACATCAGTAAAGAACAAGAACAAATTAAAGTATACAAACCACACACCTTCATACCTAGAACTCAAAAAGCATTCAAACTTCAAGTTACTTATAAGTAAAAAATAAATAAATAAACACTAAGTCCCAGTGAGCTATCTCCCATGCAAGCCTTCACACAAGCAAGGGCAGTTTGGGGAAAAGTACAAGGAAGAAAGAAGGAAGCTAGCAGCCAGCATAGAACAACTGCCAGATTCAAATGAAAACTTATTAAGGGGCACTAAAGAACAGCAAGAAAATAATCAAGAGCATGAAAACGAAATAAATAAGAATAAAAAATCAGAGATAAAGTGGTTGAAACAGAAAACAAGCAAAGATCCAATTTATGTATAATTGGAGTTCTTAAAGAAGATAAACAAAACAATGAAAAAACTAACACTTAAAACTGTGATACAAGAAAACTTTATAGAAACAAAATACTTGAATACACATATAGAAAAGGATCACCAGGCACTAGAGAAAATTAACCCACAGGACATACTAGTAATACTCCAAGCAAATGATCAAGTAATTTACAAGGGCAAGATAATTAGGCTGGCATAATTGCATAAGTTCAATCTACTCATGATTAAAGATCAGATAAACCCAAATTGAGAGTCCTTCTACAAAATAACTAGCCTATACCCCTAAAAAGTATCCTCATGAAACACAAAGAAAAACTGTGGAACTGTTCCAGAATAAAGGACACCAAAGAGACATGACAAGTGAATACAATATACAGTATTATTAGGATAACTGGTGAAATCTGAATAAAGTTTAAAGATTAGAAAATAGTGTTATATCAATGTTAATTTCATGATTGTTAAATGAACTGTGGTTATACAAAGGAATGTTCTTATGTAATTAAGAAATGCACACTAAAGAACTTAGAAGTAAAGGGACATCACATTTGTAACTGACTTTCAAATGGTTTTTTAATATTTATATGTGTGTAACATATAAATAGATACCTATATATAGCTACATCTATATCTATAGAGAGAGCACACTATATAAATATCTGGAGAGAAGGATAAAGCAAATGTAATAAAATGTTAACATCTGAGGAATCTGGGTGAAAGGTTTAAAGGAATTCTTTGAACCATTCTTGTAACTTTTCCATATGTTTGGAATTATGTCAAAGTAGAAAGTTAAAAGAATAAAAACTGATAGTAACAGATAACTCACCGTAAAAAATAGGAAACCACGAATCCACAGTGATACTAATAAATGAATAAATTGAAAGTTTGATGAGGAATAGGATATTTGCATGGTTTCAAAGATCCTCACCATCTAATGTTTATTAATTACAAAAGGAGGGGAAATAAGAGTAATTTTACAGTGGAGAAACCTGGCAGACACACCTTAATGAGTGATCAAAGTCATAATCATCAATAATGGGCAAATGAAAATCATGTGCCACCTGAGAGGATACAGTAAGAATAGACCATTACTTCTGTGATATTCCTTCCAATGATGCAATACCTCAATCTAATTGTGACGCTACATCAAGACAAACCTAATTTGAGAGACATTCTATATACTGGCCTGAATCTTCCAAAGTGCCAAGGTCATGAAAGTCAAGGAAAGGCTGAGGATCTATACCAGACTAAAGGAGACTAAACAGACATAACCACTACATACATGCCTCTGAATTAAATCCTTTCAGTAAAAGAAATTATTGAGATAACCACTGAAACTTGAATGAGTTTTGAGAATTAGATGGTAGTAGTGTATCAGTGTTATGTATTGTATAATACATCAGTGTACGTATCATATATTTCAAAACCTGACTTTGAAAGTTGTATTATGGTTATGTAGGAGAATATCCTGGTTTATAGGAAATACAACTAAAGTATTCAAGGGGTTGGTAACATCACTTCAGCAACTTAATCTCAAATAGTTCAGAAAAAAAGTCCTTTGCAGCTTTTCTATAAATTTAATAACATTTCAAATTTTAAAAAACATTTTTTAAAAAACTCTTCTAATTACAAAGCTAATATATGTCAAGTGTAAAATTTTCAAATTCTACTTAAAAGTAAAACTCTCCTTAACTCACCACTGTTAACAATTGGGTAAATATCCCTCCAGAAGCCTCTCTATACACAAAAGGATATACCACAGATCAAACTTTAAATAAAATCACATATGCGCTGTCCTATGACCTGATTTTTCCACCCAACATTATCTTGTACATATCATTCCATACACACACATACACATTTACATTCCAAAACAAAGCTATTGTCACTACCTCAAGTAGTCCTACAGCTATGGAAAGTGCCACCCCAGAGGAACGCAAAGGTCTCTTTCCCTGTGGTACAGGCCACGGGTCTCGCTGCAGTTCTCCCAGAAGATCTGTGAGATTCATGTCTATTTTCTGTACTGGCTGTAAGAACCTGCAAAACAAAATTAAATAAAAATCCATTTATAAATGTTTGTGGGTGAGGGTTTAAGAAACAAATTGTCCACTTTCTTAAAAATAGAGAAAAATAATTTGAATACACATTAGAACAATGGTTCGCAAACTTTTGTGTACATCAAAATTGGTGGGAGGGTTTGTTTTAACATAGATTGCTGGTTCCAAAGTTTTGCTTCAGTAAGTCTGGGGTGGTGACCAAAAATTTGCCTTTCAAATAAGTTCCCAGGTGATGCTGCCCACTGGTGAAGAATCACACTGAGTACAACTACTATAAATAAAACACTCAAACCAAGTATTACTTTGAGACTGCATCTTCCTTTTACCAATCTAGTAAGTTTTAAGGTTACTGAATTAATTATGAGAAGATACATTAACTCAGTTTTAGTAAGACCACCTCTGATTAGTAAGTTTAGTGGAAAAAGCTACTACAAGGGTAAGGAGGCAAAATGAAAAGTTTGTGGGGCACTATTTTTGCTTGGCTGCCTTCAACTACAAAAATTAAGTTTTTCTGAACTTAGAAAATCAAGAATATATCAAAACTAAAGAAACTCCTTACACTGTAATAATGAAAAACCAACCTTTTCAGCGATGTGATTCTACCTCAACTCTTTAAAAAGTATACTAATGCAATATTTATATTCCTAAAAATGTTTAACAATATAGTATCACTGAATCCCTACATTCAAGTTAAGGATATAGGATGCTTAAAATAGCCACATGAATTGTAAAATTCTCTTTGCCGTATTTATTACCTATTGGAAGGAGGTGGCTGCTGTACCTGAGGACCACGTGTTGCTTGAGTAACTGGTACTTTAGAGAGTCCCAGCATTTCCTGTAAAGAGATTATTTTTGTGATATTCATTTAATTACTCCTACAAAGATGTATCAAATATTTATGATATGCAAGGTGCTTCTGTAGGCATCAGGAACACAAAAATAAAGAACACAAAGTCTCTTCCCTCAGAAAGCAAAAGTTCTAGTTGGGGAGACTGTCAGGTAAACAGTAATACAATGAAATGATCATCATACGACAGCAAAGTACAAGGTGCTATGTGAGCAAAAAAGAGGGATACTAGCTCAGAAATACTTTATTTCTAATTAAGTAAAAATAAGTTACTGTGTAACTTGAATGTCTATATTTCTTAACTTATCTTCATTCATTCCTTTCAGCAACTATATCTCAATGTGCCAGGTATCTAATGTTGAAAAAAATATATAGTCCCTGACCGTATGGAAATTTATATCTGGTGAAACAGACAAGAGTTAAATCATTAGCTAAATAAGTGTAAAATTGCAACTATAATAAATATAAAGGAGAGATACAAGGAATTGTATTAATGGGGTTTATAAGGTACACACACCTTGTACGTCTATTCTTCTTAATTTTCTGACTTAATGCCTAACCAAACTGCCAGTTTTGTTCTGAATTTTAGATGTATGCAGAATTCCTCTCTAGACACATGAAAATAATGTTATTTTACTAAAATTTTCTTGAATCTAGAAATGCTTAATCATAAAGTAATAGAATAAAAGTATATAACAGAAAATCAGAAAGTCTAAAGATTTGCAAAAAAAAAAAAATATTGAACCAATACTGCAGTATTTCCTACACTGCTAGAATGATCAGCAACTTTTTACTGAGGACTTACGTGCCAGATTCTGTGCTAAACTCTTTGTATATACTATTTCCTCACAAAATATAATGAAGTAGATTTTTAAATTCCTGCCTTGCAAATGAAAACTGACACTCAGAAGGGCTAAGTAACTTGCCTAAGGTTACAAAACTAGTAAGTAGCAAAGCAAGGTATTAATCTAGATTTTGCTATGAAGCCCTGAAAGAGTTTACACTATACTGAGTGTTCTCACTTACATTATTTCATTTAGTATTAAAATAAAATAATCTGGTAAAATAGGTATTGTTTATTCCTTTCCATAGAAGAGGAGAAAACAAGCAAAGAGATCAGCCCAAGATCACACAACTAGAAGAGTTTAAGATTTGAATCCAGAACTATTTGGGGAACAAAGACCAGGCTCTCTTCAACAAGATGGGTAGAGAAGGAAGATAAAAACATTTTGATGGAGAAAAAAATTTAGTTTGCATGCATTCATTGTTTCAAAAAGGCAGATGTTTTATGTATTACATATATATTACATAATTTAAGTAAAATGCATTCTACAATCAGAACTAGAAATAAACTACCTTAAATAAATTTACAGTTTAAAAATAACAGTAATAGCAAACATCTAAAAGCACAATCCATTTAATTTTCATGACTGCCCTGTAAGATACATACTATTATTATCTCCCTTTACACATGAAAAAACTAAGGTATGGGCTTCCCTGGTGGCACAGTGGTTGAGTCCGCCTGCCGATGCAGGGGACACGGGTTCGTGCCCCGGTCCGGGAAGATCCCACGTGCCACGGAGTGGCTGGGCCCGTGAGCCATGGCCGCTGAGCCTGCGTGTCTGGAGCCTGTGCTCCGCAATGGGAGAGGCCACAACAGTGAGAGGCCCATGTACCGTAAAAAAAAAACAAAAACAAAACTAAGGTACATAGAGGTTAAAACTTGCCCACTCTCTGTCTCATGTAAACAAGTGATCCTCCCCTTCAAGGTACTCTGCTTCTTATGCTCTTGAAGGAATCCCTGTCATGTTTTGTGAAACCTCACTCTCCTCATCTCAATCTTCCTTTCACTCACCATCTTTAGTCTCTTTCTTTTTGTGTATAAACACATTCAAGTGTCCCTCCTAAAGTAAACCTCTTTAACTCGGTCCTCTCTCTCTCAAACTTTCACACTATCTCCTTCCCTACCTTCAACAACAAACCTCTTGAAAGAACACAGACTCTAATTTTCCCCACTTCCTCAAATCTTAGTCACTACTATGATTCACTACCATATTCACTGTTCATTCATCCTCCCCCTCCAAACCTGCATATTCCTCCAGTATTTTCTGTCTCGGTTAACTGCAGCACCACTATCCTAGTCTGCTAAGCTTCAAATTAGTCATCCTCAAAATCTTTTTTTTTTCATTTTGGGCTACCTGGATGCCTCCAAAGTCTGATTTCATATCTGTCGACTTTATACCAGGCTTATCAATCAGGGTAATTTCTCAACTGGGGGTTGTATAAGAATCACTTAGAGGGACTTCCCTGGTGGCACAGTGGTTAAGAATCCACCTGCCAATGCAGGGGACACAGGTTTGAGCCCTGGTCCGGGAAGATCCCACATGCCATGGAGCAACTAAACCCGTGTGCCACAACTACTGAGCCTGTGCTCTAGAGTCACGAGCCACAACTGCTGAGCCCGCAGGCCTAGAGCCCATGCTCCACAACAAGAGAAGCCAACGCAATGAGAAGCCTGCGCACTGCAATGAAGACTCAACACAGCCATAAATAAATACATAAATTTATTTAAAAAAAAGAATCCGCCTGCCAATGCAGGGAACATGGGTTCGATCCCTGGTCCGGGATGATCCCACATGCCTCAGAACAACTAAGCCCGTGCGCCACAACTACTGAGCCTGCACTCTAGAGCCCACGAGCCACAACTACTGAGCCCACGTGCCACAACTACTGAAGCCCGTGAGCCTAGAGCCCGTGCTCGGCAGCAAGAGAAGCCACTGAATGAGAAGCCCACGCACCGCAGCAAAGAGTAGCCCCCACTTGCTGCAACTAGAGAAAGTCTGTGCGCAGCAACGAAGACCCAATGCGGCCAAAAATTAATTAATTTTAAAAAAAGAATCACTTAGAAAGTTTTTCAAAACACTTACATAAACAATCTCTACCCTCTCAACTATCTTCCAGTTGAAGCACATATTCACTCACTCTCTTATGATCTATCAAAATCTCTGGACAGAAAAAGATTTTGAAAAATACACCAAGATGATTCTAGTATGTTACACATAACTCCCTGCCTTGGAAGACAAAGCTTCAATTTGCCCCAAAGATAAAAATGTCCTAGTGTGTGAAAAAATATATATACTCGTGGTTCACCTATTAACTCTCAAGCCTTAAAATATGTACCCTTGCCAAAAGTGTTTTTTTCCTAAGTGAGATGTAAAGAAACAAAAGCTAAAATTCTGTGGTTACCTTCTCTCAGTCTTCAGCATGACTCTTCTATAAACCTTTCAAATCTCTAGTAAAATAGCTTCAGTTTCACTCTAAATTTTAAAGATACTTCAAAAGTGAAGGGTCTTCAATCTCTACGATAACAATTTAAGGCAAATGAAAGAACGCTGAGGCCAACACTAAATTTAAAGGCTTTGTTATAATACAATTATATTAGTCATTCATAATATTTTCTAGAAACGTATATCTAGAAGGCATTTATAGACATACAGAGTGATGTGCACAAACAGGCTAAAACTACCATTCTTGTTGTTTACCTGCAGTTGTTTGGCAGACAGATCTTTTGTTCCTCTGAAGACATAGCTTTTTGAAATGCCCTCACATCCAAGTTCATGAACCTGCACCATTCTCCCAAAAGTAATTAGGCCAACCAAAGCTGTAGGTGGTAAAAGACTTAATGACATCTGCATAGATTCTTTCAGGGCTTGTAAGTCTTCATCTTCCATGCAAGTATCAACCACATAGAGGAATATCAAAGGCATCTGAGGACCACGCTTTTAAAAAATGTTGCGATTAAAAAAAAAATGTTTTAAAAGTATTAACACTTCAGCACAATACACAGGATAATCAATAGAGGACTAATTAAATAATTTACAATACATTTACACAATGGAATCCTAATAAAGCCATTTCAGAAATGAAACAGGTTATATATGCATGGAGAAATATCCAAGACATCATCAAGTGAAAAATTCAGTTTAAAAACATTATTTATAATTACATGAAGGAGATTTTCACTTTCAATTTGACTTAACTGCATGAGGTTTCATTTCTTATAATAAGCACTTATTTCTTTTAAAATAAGAAAATAGTAACTATAAAGCTTAAAAGCAAAATTAGGTTATTTTTATAAAATAATTATCTAACCCTGAATTGGATTATAAGAGAACTGGAAACTAGCCAGAGTGGACAAATTACTGACTGGCTCAGTGAACCATATTCTGGTTTCTCTACAACATTCATAAAAAATATTACCTTAATACTTAAATATGTAAATAACTATGTAAAGCTGTTCAGAAAGGGAAGAAAAATGATTTTCCTAACAAGGGCCAATGCAAGAGTAATTTCATCATTAGACTCGAGCATCATACTGACCAAGTATTCGTAATTGACCTTCCAACTACAAAGCAAAATTGATACTTTACTGTTTATTGATCTATTTGGTATAGCAAACCACACCACCCCACCCAATACCTTGGCCACCTTTCAAATAACTACAACAGAAATTACCTTACTCAAACTGACCTTGACAGTTCTTACCTTTGAAATTCTCAATCAATTCAATGTGAGAATCAAGAATGATGCCTTTTGGGCTTCCCTGGTGGCGCAGTGGTTGAGAATCTGCCTGCTAATGCAGGGGACACGGGTTCGAGCCCTGGTCTGGGAGGATACCACATGCCGCGGAGCAACTAGGCCTGTGAGCCACAACTATTGAGCCTGCGCGTCTGGAGCCTGTGCTCCGCAACAAGAGAGGCCGCAATAGTGAGAGGCCCATGCACCGCGATGAAGAGTGGCCCCCGCTTGCCACAACCAGAGAAAGCCCTCGCACAGAAATAAAGACCCAACACAGCAAAAATAAATTAATTAATTACTAAACTCCTACCCCCAAAATCTTCTTAAAAAAAAAAAATGATGCCTTTTAAGTCAGCTCAATTGAACAGTTATTTTGGTATAAATTACTGGATATTTTAAATTTCTTAAAGAGTTACTCTTATGTTCTTACCAGAACTACATATTCAATGCTAGAAAACTGAGGTAAAAGTTCAGCAGGTTGATTCAGTTCAGATATACCAGCGTAAGTAGGTGGAAACTGCAGGTAGAAAAAAAAATTTTTTTAATAAATTATTTGTGTGAAATTTTAAACTGAAAATAATTATTTCCTGATCATTTAATTATTAAAAAAGATAGTTTCATCATATATAAAGTTATTTCATCTTTATTTTTAAATATGCATCTTTCTGCATATTTAGAGCAGTATTATAGCATTAACATCTGCAACAGGGGTTTTCTTACCTGATTCCTTTGATAACAAAAGTTGCAAGCCCAGAGTTTTGCTCGATAATCCACTTGACTGTTTTAAGAAAAGATACAATAGCTCATGGTTCAGTTAAATTGTACAATAATCCTAATTTCAATAAAATTAATTTCTTTCTGAAAATGAATACATTCAAACTGATATCAAAGCAATCTTTAAAAGCCATGTATTTTTAGGTGTTTTTTTTTCTCCAAATGGCTCAGTAACTTCTAAACTCAGATCTAGAAAGCATTTATTCAATAAAAATATATTTACTGAATGCCATTATTCTAGGTGCTGATAAAGAAGTAAACAAGATCATAGGTCCCTGCTATCACAGAGTTTATATTGTAGAAGAGAAAGACAATAAACAAGTAAACGCATAAACACAGAAGATACTTTTAGATAGTGATAATAAAGATTAAAGATAACAAAGCAGGACATGAGAATGTATTTGGGAGGGCTACTTTAAAGGAAAGCCTTCATTAATAAACAACTGAAGGACTTCCCTGGTGGCGCAGTGGTTAAGAACCCGCCTGCCAATGCAGAGGTCACGGGTTTGATCCCTGGTCCAGGAAGATCCCATATGCTGCGGAGCAACTAAGCCTGTGCGCCACAGCTACTGAGCCTGTGCTCTAGAGCCCGTGAGCCACAACTACTAAAGCCCGCACGCCCCAGGGCCCGCGTGCCACAACAAGAGAAGCCACAATAATGAGAAGCCCACGCAACACAACGAAAAGCCCTCTCGCCGCAACTAGAGAAAGTCCTCGTGCAGCAACAAAGACCCAAACGCAGCCAAAAAAAATAAACAACTGACATGTAATCAGAATGAAAAGAAACCAGTCACAGGAAAATGTGGGGGCAAAGCAATCCAGGCAGCACATATAGCTATTGCACAAAGTCTGTGGTAGAAGTAAGTTAGGTATATCCAAGGATAAGAGAGAGGGTAAGGTATAATGCAGATGAAAATAAAGAAAATGGATGATACAAGATGAAGGCAGAAATACACAAAGGATAGATCATATAGGGTTTTATAGGTCTTGATAAGGGCTATGGATTTTTCATTCCAAGTGTAATAAGTATCTATTGAACAATTTTAATAATCTGATATCCATTTGTAAAACTCTAGCTTCTGAGTGGAGAAGAGACTGCTGAAAAGCAAGAACGGAAACAGGAAGACAGTTAGGAGGATAATGAAACCATCCAGGAAAAAGATGGTATATTTTGAAGTACCATGTTCTAGCAAAGAGTAAGAGACAGAATCCTGATTGTTCTGGAGATGGAATTGACCAGATTTGCTAGTGGACTGAGTGGAGAGAGAGGGAGCAGAAAGAGGAATAAAAGTTAATTCTTGAGAGTCTGGCTTATGTAACAAGAAATCATAACATTTTTCAAACACCATACCCCTCAATTATGACCTTTCAAATGACACAAGATGGGTTGATTGCCAGCATCAGTATCTAGAGAATACTGATAGAATCTAACAGTTTACACAGTGACAACTTTGCATTTGGTTTCTTATCAACTCTCTACAACTAGAATGATCCTAAGATTTTATAGCTCTTTGGATCTGACTACCTTAATTTGAAAAAATAACTATAATCAAAAACAAAGATATTCTTATATAAATGAGCAAGAAAGAAACTACATTTTTTTAAAATCATAGTGACATTAGTTTTTTCCATATACTTTAATTACCATAAAGGATTCAAAACTGCACGGCAAGTGGTCCTACTACACAGAACAGGTTCATATTGAATGGGTGGCAAATCTGGTCTCTCCTTCAGTGGTGTAAATAAGGCTGCTACTGGAACGACCATTCTTGTAGCTTCCAGTCGACTTGATGGCCAAACATTCCAACTAAATCGGACTCCATCTCGTTCTTCATTTTGTTGGATGAATTCCAAATAGGTTGTCATCGTAGAGCTTGATTCTTATTTCTGTAAAAAAATTAACGGATATTTTTAAATCCTCTTAAGAAAATTCAAAATAAGTATGTTTTTCCCACTTCCAGCAATATTAATCCATTAGAAATCATAACCAAATGAAAATATTTATCTCAAAAAAAAATTAGCAAACAACAATGACCACAATTATAACAAAATAATGAATGGCTCTACAGAACCCAATGCATATTAGGCCCAATGAGAGGTATTTTATCGTTTTTTATTCACTCCCAAAAAAAACTATGGCAAAAAATAATAAATAATAAAATAGATGTCCTATTGATTTAAGGCAAAAATGGGGGAAAATCTAGATCCTAAGTTTTCCGTATCAGCCTTGTGAGTTACATTATTCTAATACATAGATTGTCAAAAACATTAAATTCTAAAACTCACATGCTTTTCTACCCAGAAAGTAGTAAGTTTCCACTAAACTTGCTAGAAGAGAATATTTAAGGGTGCAAAACAAAAATATTTTTCTAAAACTAGGTACTTCTATTTTAGACAGGTAATTTTTTATCATGCATCATTTAACCTCTCTTGCAGACACTTAATTCAGAATACTTTTAACATTCCAACTTAAGAGAGCATTTTAAACTCTAATTTGAGATATATAATTTCAATATAATCATTTAACTTTACCACTGGAAGAGGGAGATGCCACTCTGGTTAGTGCCCAGTATCAAGAGACATCTCCATCTTGTTATTCTTTAGCTTCCTGACTAGGATGCCAGCTCTCCTACCTGGGAAGCAGTTCTATCTATCTCATGCTCTCAAAATGCAACAGTGGTTAGTGGTGGAAGGAAACTGTAAAATTTAAAGGTCTGAGAAGATAGAATTTCAAGTACTATGTGGCTGGCTAAAAGACTTGTGGGAGAGATGAATGGCATCAAGAACCGAAGAATTATGAAGGTAGGGTGCCAACAGAGGCAACATGGATGCTGAAGTAGCTAAGAACAACAATGGGATGAGGAGCTGATTTTAAAATGTAAGTAAGGGAAGAAAAGGTATTATTAGATATAATAACAATTTTAATTTTAGAAAAATGTCCGAATATATTTTAGTAATACAAATTACAGAAAGCGAAGCTTAACAAATCTGAAGTATCTTAAGCAGCTAAGACCTTTCCCTTCTCTAAAAGAGATGTTATATGCCAAATATATCTCAATTAAAATAATAATAAAATAAAAATTAAACACTGTATTTCCTCCCATCAGAATTTCAGAGACAGCTAAGGAATTTTATGCTATTCAAAAGCAATCGTGTATTTTTCAAAGATTGATAAAGGGTAGGGAGAAATCCTAAGATATCTAGATTTGTTTAGAAAAGATTATCTTAAAGCTAAATACAGGAGACAGCTTTGAGAAAGATAATATGAGCTTTCAAGAAAAAGTGGCTGTTGAAAGATAATGATAAAACAAAGGTCTGGGATAATCAGAGAGGAGTTAGAAGATGCCAACCTCAGTTTTAACACAGGCAACAATAAGAGGAGAAACAACCTCCTCTGGGAGAGAAATGGTTTTTAGCAACAGCTTCCATGCTACAGATGTGAATATAAATTCTAGGAGTATGCAATCCCTCCCATTATTTCTACAGAACATAAAGCAAATGAAGTTTTCTGTTTATTACTTAATTGCATCTATAATCTGAGATACATCTAAAATGCATCACCAAAAAGCATCAAAAGACTATTAAAATATACTCAACCAATCAGCATTGTTCATTTGAACGACAAGACACAAAAAATGTTTTAAGTGACTATTTTCTCAATTCTCCAAGAATAGTATATAACTAGTACTTGGGTATTTGTCATATATTTCCTTAAAAATGGATGAAGTGAGCCTGTCACCTGCAAAACCATTCACAGTATTTGTTGCCAATGATAAAATCTGAGCTTTCTCAAATTTAAATTAAAACATTAAGATTTTTTAAAACTTGTATCTAATACCATGAGCTTCACAACTTCCTAATATGTAAAGATTTTGCTGATGAGACCAGTAGTGATAATAATATGATTTTTTATATATTATATAATGAAACATGCCAACATTTGGAATATACACATTATTCAGTGAAGCAAGAGCTCCCAAATGATCTTTTCATGATGTTACAAAATCATGCATGGGTAAATGATCCATTCAAAGTGTAGGACAGACCAATGGGTTATAACGCAATAAGTACAGAAAGTTCATTTTTAAGGTTTCAGACTCCACACTGCAATTAACCCTTGATTTCTTAATTAAAACTGTCGAGTTTGGGTACAGTATCAAAGAATATGCATATTTTTTAATACGAAAAAGCTATTAATATTATCTCTCCTTTTTCCAACTACGTACCTATGTGAAGCCAGACTTCCTTCACACAATTCAACCAAAACAACATATTACAATAGACTGCAAAGCAGTAGATATAAAAATCTACCTGTCTTCTATTAAGCCAAGTTTTCCTTTTTTTTCTGCATCCTATAATACTCTTAAGTATTATATGCTTTATAATGCTTAAGAGTATAAAGAGGTCTTGGGACTTCCCTGGTGGTACAGTGGTTAAGAATCCTCCTGCCAATGCAGGGGACACGGGTTCAAGCCCTGGTCCAGGAAGGTCCCACAGGCCATGTCCGTGAGCCACAATTACTGAGCCCGCGTGCTGCAACTACTGAAGCCCATGCGCTTAGAGCCCGTGCTCTGCAACAAGAGAAGCCACTGCAATAAGAAGCCTGTGCACCGCAACGAAGAGCAGCCCCCGCTCGCCGCAACTAGAGAAAGCCTGCGCAGCAACAAAGACCCAACACAGCCAAAAATAAATAAATAAATTTATAAGTGCATCCATTCTTTAAAAAAAAAAAAAAGAGTATAATGAGGACTTGAGAATCACCTCCTTAGGACTCTGGGGCTTAATTCAAAATCTGGGAGCCTAGTAGAGAAAGGCTCTATGAAACTTAGCATGAAGACTTAGCATGAAGACACACAGGCAATAGCCAGATTTAAGTTTCTACAACAGGTAACAAACCTGGATTGTAACTCCACATCCTTACTTTTTATTGAGACATACTAAATATCACCTGAGTGATATTTGAGTACAATTCCCCTCCTCTTCCTCACTCTTTTTCCTCTCAGTCTCTCTGCTCTAAGATTATATTTGTTCACTAAATCACACTTATTTCTTACCTTCTCACTTTCCAGCAGTGGTTTGAAAAAGTCCCACCTGTTTCTTCTTAACTGGTCCAATTACATAAGCATGCAAAACACCCCCCCAACTTCCCTCACCTTTCCAAGGGAGAAATTACTCAATCTTAAAATCACTCATTCTAGTACAAATTTTGCCAGGTTTGGTCCCATAGTCAACAATAGCATATCTGAAATAAAGTCCTGTTACAAACCAGCTTTTTATAAAATGGCATTATTTGATAAGCATTCTCTCCCCTGATATTATGTTTGTCTAAAAGCATAAAACTAAATAAATACGATTCAAACACTATATTAGGATGCAGACTTAATATACTAGGTGTTATATTTTTTTTAAGTGGCACAAACACAAAAGACCATTCTAAAGAAATGTCTCATTTTTCAGCACAACTTATAATCATTGGGAGTTACCTTAGTTAAACTTACTCATGGTATAACTAAAAGGAAAGAAGCATTAAGTCACTTTAACCTAGAACATCAGATATGTGCCCACAGTATTTTAAAAGGCTTTACCTATTCAATAATAATTAAAAGTTTTTAAATATTCCGATTTTAGCCCATTTATAGATAACTAAGTGCAAAACATTGTAAATTGCAAGTAAAATTTGAGTTCCTTCCAATCAGATATATTTGTTAACAATTATATGTGCCTCTCCCACTTTTCTGTCCTAAAATCTTCAATGAAGTGTCTTCAACTACTTCCCATGACTAGATTTATCATATTGGAAAAATAGCTTAACCCCTCTGATCCTCAATTTCTCATCTGTAAGATCAGGGGTTTGGGTTAGAAATCTACAAGACCCCTTCTAAATCTAAAATTCTGAGCCTATTAAAAATGACTGGAATTCCAAAATGATGTCCATTAGACTACTGGAGAAGGGAGAGAAGGAAGACTTAACACGCATTTATATTTAAATCTAAAACTTTTAACCAAGTTAACTTGGCTAGTTATCCACGACTTTGAGTGGTGTAACTTGAGTAAGTTCACGTGAAAACACGAATTCAACTTATTCAATCCAGTGATTACATGCAGATTTAACTATGACTTTTCCCTTCCCACCAGAACGGGAAAACACTTAGGGCTAAATGAAGTAGGTACAATTGGTCTAATCTGATAACTGAAGTCTATTTGTAATCAAGGCCCAAGGTGTTAGCTATACCTGGCACTTTTCTCCTTATCCCCTTTAACTCCCAAGGCCGAACTACGGGTGACGAAGTCACCTCGGTTCAAAGTCTAGGGCTCTTCAGCTCAGGCAGGGAATGAACCAAGAAGTCAAAGTACCTAGAAGCGGTGGTGGGGTGGGGAAGGCAGATCGGCCGGGAGCGGAGGGTGGGGTGCTGGGGGAGATGCCCAAACTGCTGTTTTTCACCCGACTCCCATCTTTCGCACCTGATACAGGCAGGTGGGTGAGGGGGCCAGGTTCCCAGGCCCAGAGAGAACTAAGCAGAGGGTGGTGGGTGAGAGGGTGACAAGTTCAGGGTTCCAGGCAGCCCCGCCGGGCCGGCTCGCAGCCCCGGCGCACCCCGCCTGCCCCGGGGCACCAAGACGGCAGAGCAGGCACCACCCTTGAGACCCCTGCCCGCGGACCCGCCGCCGCACAGCCGCCCCTCCCCCGCTTCCCACTGAGCGCCCGCGGACCCCCAAGGGAGCCGAGAAGTGGCAGCCCTGAAATGGATCCTTACCACAGTGCCACCACGTACGAGATCCGCGCCTGTCGCAGCCTCGGCCTTACAAAATCCGCCCTCTCCGCCGAGCCAGAGAAGCCGTGGCACCGCAATCAGGGACGGCGCCGCCCCGCCCCCTGCCTCGGCGCAGAACTCTGCGGGACTAACATGGCTGGTGCCGCTTCTGCCACGTCAAAGGGGGAGGCGGGGCGGGGCGTGAAGGGGCGTGAGGGGGAGGAGACGGTTCTGGGGGCGGGGCGACCGGGCCAGGGAACTGAAGGGGAGGGTGCGGGACCAGGGCGGGGCGGGGGGAGGGGATAGGGAGAGGAAAAGGGAGGGGAAGAGGAGGGGACCAGAGCTGGAGGGGCGGGGTGACAATGCCAAACTTAACAGGGGTACTCAGGAGGGGCGGGGAAGGGAACGGGACCTGGTGGAACTGGAGCGCGAGGGTGGGGTGCGCCATGGCCCTCCGGTCCCCTCTCCCCGGAGCCATGGCGGCTCCCACTCCCCGCGGGTCTCATGATATGTGACCTTCTGTCGCCAGACTCCTCAGCTTGCTGAGAGAAATGGAGGTGTCCTCTAGGAGAGTGGTCCCCAAACTTTCTGGCACCAGGGACCGGTTTTGTGGAAGATAATTTTTCAGGGGTGGAGGGGGAATGGTTCAGGCGGTAATGTGAGCGATGGGGAGCGGCAGATTAAGCGTCCATTACTCCGCGCTGCTCACCTCCTGCTGTGCAGCCGGGTTCCTAACGGGCCGCAGACAGGTGAGGGTGGGGGCTTGGGGACCCCTGCTCTAGGAAATCCTCTCCTCTAGGGCCCGGGTTGATTCCAAGAAACACAGGCTGCATCGCCCCTGAAAAAGCAAAGTGAGAAGTTCGTTCTTTCACTTAGTGCAACAAACATTTACTGAACATCTATCTACTTTGTGCCAGGCACAGTAGCGATGCTGTGATATGATGTAGGCAAAACAGCCAAATGTCTGGTCTGGAAGAATTTATATACTATTTATACACTATTCATGTATTCCTAGTCGGTTTACCTCTTTCCTCCTACACTGCCTCTGCCACCTCTCCCCCTACACACACACACACACACACTACAATCTTTGGCTGATTAATCTTGATGTATTTTCTGCTTCTCTTTCCAAGAAAAGAACAGCAAAATGGGACAGACAGAAACTGGTTGGAAAGGCATTCGAGCTTGGTGGTCTCAGGCAACCCCAACCTTCAGTGAGGGGTTGCTCACGGAATTATTTCCAGATAGGTCAACACCTAAAATCCTGCAAAGCTTAGCCCTATAAGCATTTTATGGAATAGAGAAAAAGATCAATTTTTTGTTCTTTCAAGCTTATATTCACAAGAAATAAGATATGCAGCAAACATATATTTTACTTCCTCTAAGATTGTTTTGTAAGGTAAAAGAGTGTTAGTTTGCTTATCAAATTTTAATACAATCCTGAAGAGGAAATGGGAATCAGAAGCCAAAATTCTGTATAGGCCTGCAAATAAAGTGGGCTCAGGATACTACCTTAACAAGGATTCTTGGCTGAAAGTACAGCAAGTAAATAGCTGTAGACAATGATATAAAGGTGGAATAAGGACATTCGCAAAAAGAAACAAGATCTAGGAATGAGTAGGGTAAATAACACATAGATGAGAGGATCCACCAGGATCCTGGAATTCAGTGAGGAATACACCAAAGTATAGCACCTTCGGTAATTTCATTATTTTATGGTCCCCAGAAAGGGATCTTTGCCATCCAGCTCAATGAAGTCTAAGAAGTCATAATGCCTATGTATTCAGCTGAACAAAAGGCTTTTGTTTCCTATTACAATGAAATAAATGTTATGATGGGTAACAAATTCATTCATATCTGCCTTTATGTGCTTAAAGGTGAATGAGTTTAAGAATTTAACCTTTGTACATATCATCAGGATCTAGTAGACCCAAACTTTAGTTTTCTGAGATTTCCTCTTTTGGGAGTACTATTTGTAAGGATTGATTTTTTTCATGACTTTTATTCTTTCTTAAAGGTCTTCCAAAAAACAAAGAGAAAACTTATTTTTTAAAAAAATAGGATAAAACTTTCTCTATTTGCAGTGGTCATATGGGTCATTTGGACTCTTGTAAATCTAGGATACATCATGGAATCTTACTGATCTTATTTTTCCTATGTCCTGCAACATTCTCCTACTTCATCATCCATGGAACTATTTCATCATTATCATTAATTGTTCCAAATCATGCTTCAAAATATACTAAAATTATAAGAAAATGGAAAATGATAGAATTACCTAAGATGATAGAATAGTGAAGTAAGTCATCACTATTGCATTATCCTTCAGTTTTCCTTTTGCAATGCTCAAAGTACTGCATCATCTTTCTAGATCTTTGTACTATGCTTTAGCTCTCATTGAATATAGTTGAGAATTCAGAATTCAGAAGATTAATGCAGAGATAGAGAACAGCACTCTAGACCCTAATAACCTTAAACTAGGAATCTTTAGATGACCACCACCTAACTGAATTTTTCAAACTCAAGAATTAATTAGTAAACAATATATTTCTAAGGACAAAAAGAAAACGTGGTATTCTCATCTACTTACTCATTCAAAAGGAATAACTCCATTCCACAAGATTTTGCAGCAAACATCTGGATAACCTCATTTTGCTAAGAGTACATATGATAGTATTCTTTCACCTTTTATGATGTTTATATGGATACATTTACTTGATATGATTCTTAAGTGCACAAATGCTAGTGGCAGTTGTGTATACAAAGATGATAAGAAGGAAATAGATAATCTAGAAATTAAAAATTCTTTGAGTTGATCATTTATAAAACTAAAAATACAAATGTTTTGCAGCTAAGTAGCAAAGAAGATGGCTGTCCTCTCTTCAACAAAATGATGAGCCTTTAAATGTTTCAAAAAATTCTACAAGTCTTGTGTTTTGATAATGCAACTGCAAAAAGAATCAGAAGCAACAATAAGCTAGTATGCAGTAGTGATGTATTTGGAATCTGCAGTCACTATTTACAAGATGAGTATGCTCCAGACTCAGCATCATGGATAATGTGTAGGTAGTTGCATTTAGAGGACATTGCCCATTTTGGATATATCTTCAAAACCAGGAAAATATGGAATAAAAACTAGGGTTTTCTATGTTTAGATACTTACTTAAATGTCCAATAAAGTTGTTTTTCATGATCCCTTTACTCTCTTTTTATAACAGCTTTATTGAATATCCCTTTACTCTAATGTGTATAAATTATTCATGAAATGACTTAAAGATATAAAAATTAGAAAGGATCCATTGGACCCAGATGGTAAATGGTAAAGACTAGTTTTTCAAATATACTGAAAGTTAAGAGGTTTCATCTGAGGAAGAATAGAGAGAGAATGGAAAATTTCTTTTTTTTTTTAACTGAAGTATAGGTGATTTACAATGTTATGTTAGTTTCTGGTTTGTTGTCAAGCAAAGTGATTCACATATATATATATAATATATACAATATATACCATATATATGTATATGTATTCTTTTGATTAGGTCAGTCTGACCTAAGAAAAAATTGGTAAGATTTATGTCAGAGAATATTTTGCCTATGTTCTCTTCCAGGATTTTAATGGTGTCTTGTCTTATATTTAAGTCTTGAAGCCATTTTGAGTTTATTTTTGTGTATGGTGTGAGGGTGTGTTCTAACTTCATTGATTTACATGCTGCTGTCCAGCCTTCCCAATACCACTTGCTTAAGAGACTGTCTTTTCCCCATTGTATAGTCTTGCCTCCTTTGTCAAAGATCAATTAACCATAGATGTGTGGGTTTATTTCTGGGCTCTCTATTCTGTACCATTGATCCACATGTCTGTTTTTGTGCTAATACCACACTGTTTTGATTACTATAGCTTTGTAGTATTGTCTGAAGTCTGAGAGGGTTATGCCTGCAGCTTTGTTCTTTTGCCAGGATTGCTGGTCTTTTATGGTTCCATATAAATTTTAGAATTATTTGTTGTAGTTCTGTGGAAAATGTAACTGGTAATTTGACAGGTATTGCATTAAATCTGTAGATTGCTTTAGGTAGTATGGCCATTTTAGAGAATGGAAAATTTATTGAGCTACTGAGAAAGGAGTCAGACTATGAATTGGAAAAAGGAAGAAACTCCAAAAACAGTATTTATTGGCTTTCATTTTTTAAATATTGATTTATTTATTTATTTGGCTGTGCCTGGTCTTAGTTGAGGCACACAGGATCTTAGTTGCCTTGTGTGGGATCTTTAGTTGCAGCATGTGGGATCTAGTTCCTTGACCAGGGATCAAACCCAGGCCCCCTGAATTGGGAGCACAGAGTCTTAACCGTTGGACCACCAGGGAAGTCCCTTTACTGGCTTTCTAAATTATAGACATCCCTGGACCAAGGCATTTTAGATCAATCTGTGAACCTGAAGGATTCTTGTTAAACATTTGCCAACATGCAACTGATTATAATTGTTTGCTGTCAGTTACACCACCTTGTGCAGGTCCTGGCACAAAATGATCGTTCCCTAAGTATTCTTGAATTGAGCATGAAAACCTAAACAATTATAAAACATTGTGTGTTTTTTGTATTTTTTTGTTTTGTTTTGTTTTGTTTTTTGCGGTACGCGGGCCTCACTGTTGTGGCCTCTCCCGTTGCGGAGCACAGGCTCCGGACGCGCAGGCTCAGCGGCCATGGCTCACGGGCCCAGCCGCTCTGCAGCATGTGAGATCTTCCCGGACCGGGGCACAAACCCACGTCCCCTGCATCGGCAGGCGGACTCTCAACCACTGCGCCACCAGGGAAGCCCCCAAACATTGTTTTTATCATCATCATTTTTACGTATTTGGATGGTAAAACTATAAAATCTGACAAAAGTTCCCCCCCGAAAAAGTCTTTTTTTTTAAAGCAAATACTCCTAAGATAATTACTTTTTCAAACTGGTATTCTTGAAAATGCCAGAGAATATTAAAAAGAGAAAGAGAGGGAGAGGTCCTGTGTTCAAATACCAGTTAAATTATGTAAAATAGGACTGTTGACTTGTCAATAATTTTAATATGCTAATATTCATTGTGAATATTTAAGAGTGGCATTTGAGTACATTTCCCAAAGATATTTGACCTTGGAACTTTTTTTCAGGGACTATCTGGGGGCAAGTATTCTAAACAACCTATGACTTTTTCTTCAGTCATTAATCATCTTAATCACTAGTTAATGTGTAACAGCCAGTATTTTCCTTCCTACTTTTCAATCCACAGATGTTTCTAAACTGGAGGTTCTAGTATTACACAGTCAGGTGAAGTATGATAATGCAAATTCCTTGGAATTTTATATGGTCAACACCAGATGGAGCTTTTGCCTCTACTTTTTGGTTTAATCCAGTGTCTGGTTTGGGTATTTTTTGTTTGTTTGCTTTTGTTTTTGTCCCCGCCCAGGGACTGACCCCCTGCCATGACAGTGAAAGCGCCAAATCCTAACCACTAGACCACCAGGGAATAAATAAAGCATTTGCAGTTTTTTCTAATATGGATTCTCTTCCATTTGTTCAGATAGTGACATTATAAGACACTAGCCAACTATTTTTGGGCTACTCACTACAAAGAGTAATACTCAGCATCGGCAGAGTGTCAAGTCCATATATATGATATCTGTCTGGTGGTGTAGTCTGCACACACAATGACTACAATCATATCAGGTATAATAATAGTAAATAAGACTAATAAATTACACATAAATTCAACAACAACAACAACAAAAAAAACCCAATCAAACAATGGGCAGAAGGGACTTCCCTGGTGGTGCAGTGGTTAAGAATCCGCCTGCCGGGCTTCCCTTGTGGCGCAGTAGTTGAGAGTCCTCCTGCCAATGCAGGGGACACGGGTTCGTGCCCCGGTCCGGGAAGATCCCACATGCCGCGGAGCGGCTGGGCCCGTGAACCATGGCCGCTGAGCCTAAAAAAAGAATCCGCCTGCCAATGCAGGGGACACTGGTTCAAGCCCTGCTCTGGGAAGATCCCACATGCCGTGGAGCAACTAAGTCTGTGTGCCACAACTACTGAGCTTGCGCTCTAGAGCCCATGAGCCACAACTACTGACTGAGCCCACGTGCCTGGAGCCCGTGCCCGCGCACTGCAATGAAGAGTAGTACCCGCTCGACACAACTAGAGGAAGCCCACGCGCAGCAACGAAGACCCAACACAGCCAAAAAAATAAATAAATAAAATAAATAAATTTAAAAATGGATTTCTATTAAAAAAATAAATAAAAATAAAAGAAAGAAGCTAGATTTGTATTTTTACTTTAAAAGAGGAGTAAAGTTTTGGGTTTTGTGTTCCATAACTAAACTAGACTTCACCTTAATTTTCTGCCATCAGTGAGCTTTGTTGGATCTGGACTCCAAAGCCTAAGAACAGCATTCTCAGACAGAGATAAAGAGACTGACTCTGCTCATGCCCAGAGGGTGTGACCCAAGACCAGGATCCCCTTGCGTCTAACTTAATTGCCTCTCTCTAATCTACAACCAGTGGGTCATAAAGCCTCTCATTTGTGCTGAGCTGTATCTTGTGGAGCATAGTAAGTTTTAGAGCAATGGTTCATAAGTCTGACCACCCAAGATAGAATCTCAGCTCCATCTACTTCCTACTTGTATGACCTGGGCATGGTATGTAACATTTTCTGAGCCAGTTTCTTCATCTGAAAATAAAGATAACAATCATACTTACCACTTAGAATAACAACACATTGTGAGGATTGAATGTGATAATCTATATAAAACATTTGGCCCCATATAGCCCTAAGAAAGAAAAAAGCATCTTCTGAGAGCCTGAAATTGGCCTGCCTCTATCAGTTGGCCCCAGCTGTTGTTAGGAGCTGCCCGGGCACTCACAGCCAGGCCACACTATTCTTTTGTTGAATCTAAACCATATCACAGCACACCAACATCAGACAAGAACACTCAGGAACCCTGAAGGATCATGACCAAAACAAGACTACTCTGTAATCGTGTCTCTGAAGTCTGACAAATTCAAGAAGATTGTCCAAACCACAAAATGACCGAATACCTCCCTAACCTGGCTAATATGAGTGACTGCTGCTTCTTTACCAATTACACCATTAGCTTCCCTTCTTTCTTCTACTTTCTAGATAAGAGTGATTAAAATACCTAATCACAGAATTTGTCAAGTGTTCAGATGAGCTGAGGAGAGAACTCAGCTCCCAGGTGTCAGAGAAGCCAATCAAAGCAACAATGAGCCAAAATGAATGCAAAAGTGAAGCCCGTAATCACTTACTGTGATTGCATAAGCAAGACTCTAAACCTGGTGAAAGCACAGACTCCCCCAGTTCCATTACCCCCATGGAATGGCATGACTGGTTGAGGGTCATCTCACTCTTGAGGGGGTCCCAAACAAAAGACTCCTGCAGATTTATGGAACTGGGGGTGGGGATGGGGGCAGCCTTAGGAGTGGAAAACTACTGAGTACTGACTCAGAGAGGTGAAGTTTCCCATGAAGGAGACCGCCAAGTGGAAACACCTGAGCTAGGAATGCAGCAGTGCATTAGAATGCCTGGCTAGGGAGGGCTGTTGTTGACTGCAATTCCCTTCAGAGACTGCAATGCATTGAATGGGAGCATCAAGTCTGGTGTGGAGAGGGCAGGTTTCCCTGTGGAGCCTGCCAGGTAAAGGCTTTGTAACTGGCGTATAGTCAGGCCTAAAAAAAAAATCACACATAGGTTTTTAACCAGGAGCTGGACTCCTCAGAATTATCCCCATTTCTTGACAGCAAAGCTCCACTGTCCCCAGATCACCTAATAAAGCCCAATGCTTACCACAGTGCCTGACACATAATAGAAAACTGATAAACATTAATTGGATGACTGAATTTATTAAAGTTCAATGGCATAAAGAGGCAAGTTAAATTTTAAACTGTAGCCAAGGAGAAAAGAACTGACAAAGTATGGTAATGTAGGAGAAATTCTAGGGTAGTAAATCTTAAAGAATAGGGAGGGAAAAGATTAAATGGATGGGCTAAGTTATGTTTCTCACTTGGAATTCTTCTTAAAAATCTCAGTTTCAGAGTCCTACAACCAATAAACAGACTCAAACTCTGGAGAAAGAGAGTTATAGGACACAGGAGTCTGTATTTTAAATAATTTCTTCCAGATAATTCTTATATACACTAACATTTGAAAATAACTGAGCTGCTTAAAGGGATATAAAATACAGGGACAAATTTTGCATTTAGCTCTGTAATTTTGACTTAGCAGATGCCATCATCGTCAATAAACAGCCATTGAGCTCTGTTCTCATAACCTTCATACTACTCCTACAGCCAACCACCAATGTGAGAAACACTGAAACAGAAAAGTCTTTCCACTGTAAACTGAGAAGTGACTGGAAATCTTTGAAAACAGGGCACCGGAAGTAGTTTGGTATCTTAGGAATAGTTCTTCCTAGAAAGAGGCTAAATGAAATGGTTATTATAGTTTTAGAAGTTCAGCTTTCTAAAAATTAAGTTTTTTTCAGAATAACTTCATCAACCAAATAGTTTCTTCTCAACTGTCCCATATCTCACTGAAACATTCAAAAATACTTAGTGCAATTTCCAATTTATAACCATATTTAAAATGTGTTCCAATGTTCATTCCTTAATTCTTTTAAGTCAGATTAGTTTTAAAGAGTAGAAAGTAACCCTTATAAATTTTTACTTTCCTCTCTCTTGAATGAATTTATTCCTGTGTATTTAAATTTTTAGCACCATTTCAGAATCACTGATGTACTTTATAACTCACATTTTCTTTTGAAAAAAAATTTTCTTAATATTTCCCAGGACAACCTTTGTTCCATTCTGCTATTCCTCCCCTTGTTCCCTTCATCCCTGTGTAGTTCTGCCACGCACTTATACATGGAGTCCAGTATTAAGAATTGTTCCCTTGTGGTTGGTCTACTAGGTTCTTTTCTCCAGAAAAGTGGGGATAAATTGCTAATAAGCTAGTTTAAAAAAAAATGTATTTGTAGGAAAATCCAGAAATGACACAGTTTACTTTTTCTAATTTGTTCCATTTGTTCTTAATCATTACCAAAACGTTTGGTGACAGTATTTCTCCATATTTCTTGCTAATAAGCTAGTTTCAAATATATATATATATTTGTATATATGTGTATATTTGTATATATATATATATATTTGTAGGAAAGTCCAGAAATGACACACTGTTTACTTTTTCTAATTTGTTCTTGATCATTACCAAAACGTTTGATGACAGGAGCATTTCTCCATATTTCTTATAAGTTTGTTTCTCCCAAAATCAGTAAAATTTTTAACCAAATAATTTTCTAGTTTGACTGCAGCCAAACAGTTTCTTTCCAAGACTCCCAATTGTTTAGTTACCATTCATAAGCACTAATTCTTTAGCTCTTAACCTAAGGACTGTCCTTAGTTTGTCTCCAATTTAGAAAGTTACATTCTGGTTTTGAAATAATTGCTTGCAAGCTAAAGACAGTGCTTTAAGAAAAAGAAGAAAAAAAGCCTGAAAAACAAACAAACCTTAGAAAACAAGTCAATTGTATTCACTCACAGCTTGTTTAGAAAAACAGATATAGTACTTTGATTGTTTCTTGCAATTTGTGACCCAGCACAAGTTAACTTAATCCATTTCTGCCTTGTTTCCTCACCTGCAAAATGGAAATAAAGTACCCCCTCACAAGATTGGCCCTAAGATTAATAATGATAACTTCTAGGTGTTGGCATTAACTTTATTCTTTGCATTATCTAAAGAAAGAGATATTTCTGAAAAAGTGATGGCTACTCTAGTAGTAATATTCACTTCAGATAAATATAAAGTGATCTTTGGCGCAGCCAAGCACAAGAAATTCCTCTGGGAAATTAATTTTACATTCATTTGGCGTCAGATAAATCTGGGTTGGAATTGGTTTTCCTTTTTCGGAGAAAGTTACGATTGTAGTACTTAACCCCTCTTTCGGCCGATTTCCTCCCCTACAAAACCTGGATAATACCACGTACGTCAAAAGGTTGTAAAACTTAAATGAGGAAATGCATGTGATGCATCTACCAGCGGTTTAAGAATTTAGAGCTCAATAAATGATAATCACAGTAACCTGGTCGTTAATTTAAAAAACATTTAAAGTTCCCTCACTACTAGGGATGCATAAAAGTTAATAACCCTCAGTCTTAGAAGAGTATAGAGCGTAATACCCAGAAAAACTTCCGAACTACTTTTACTAGGAACCAGCCTCGCAGTCTTCATTACTCCACCGGAGCCTTAACCTTACCACAATCAGCAGGTTCGCTCATGCGCAGTTACGCCCCCAAGCCCAGCCTCTTGCTCAACTCCGCGCCAAAGGTGACAACATGTGCGCCTGCGCTGTGACCCAGACCTGGCGCATGCGCTGGGTGGGACAGACCGCATTGAAAACTATGGCGTGGGTACCGGCGGAGTCTGCAGTGGAAGAGTTGATGCCCCGGCTGTTGCCAGTGGAGCCCTGCGACTTGACAGACAGTTTTGATCCCAACGTACCTCCGAGAACTCCCCAAGAATACCTAAGGCGGGTCCAGTGAGTGATTTGACCCTGTGCGGGTGGGCTGGTTGTCCTTCCGCCCTTGGGCACAGCGCCCAGTGCCCCGCTCGACCCTTAAGTGTGATAAAGCCCCACCTCTGTTCCCGTCCCCCATCCACTGTCGGAACAACATTCCTTGATTACATCTTTGCGTGAGCGAGTTTCTATGAGCTTAATTTTGTTAAACCTGATTACTTGTGACAATATAGGTGCTCTTAGATTTCTTCCACATAAGAAATTTTGCTTTCAGTCAACATAATTTCAGAAATACATTGTTTAGTACCTCGATTGCAATTCTGAACTTTTTTTCTGATTTTATAATGAACCATAGAAGTGGATCGCTTGCTTTACTATACATGAGCAATAGTAATCACGTTTTTGTACTTATTTCTTATTTGTAGGATCGAAGCAGCTCACTGTCCAGATGTTGTGGTAGCTCAAATTGACCCAAAGAAGTTGAAAAGGAAGCAAAGTGTGAATGTTTCTGTGAGTTTTATTACCCGTCAGAGGATTTTTTTTCCCTCCCACAAATTAAAAGACCAAGGCTCTCCTACAGTGTCAGACAGTATCAGTTACGATGTAGGTAAGATTTGACTACTCCGTACTAAGTTGTACTTTTCCCCCCAAACGGACAGCTGGCATTTACTGCCTCCACAGAGGCTTTTAGTAACCCTGGCATTCGTGGAGATTTGCTCATAATACTTCAGGAACATGATCCAATCCTAAAGGAGTCTTTCAATAGGTTACTTATGCTATCCTTTATTTTTAAGGTACCTTTTTCCAGTTCATAATTATTATCAGGCTGATCTTTAGTGTAGTTTGCATGTTTTGGATTGGACTGGGTTTTGTTTTTTAAAAACAGAAACCCAAATATCACACTTTTCTACCTACTTGCCCACTGTGAACCTTTTCATTCATTTATTTATCCAACACATATTTTACTAAACAACAATATTGTGCCAGGCACTAGGTATACAACAGAGGATGAGACAGAAAATGTCCCTACCCTTGTAGAGTTTACATTCTCCTGAGGAAGACAGTAAAAAAAAAAAAAAATTAATTACATACTGTGACCATTGTTGTGAAAAAAAGTAACATATAATGACCAATAAGTAACTGGGAGAACTACTTTAGATAGAGTAGCCACAGAAGGTCTGTTTTAGGAGGTGCTATTTAACCAAAGGTAGGAGAGCAGCAGTTTTTAAATTGTGATAATTCCTTTTTCTTTTATGTTCTAAGTAATTCCTTTATCTGATGTTTATAATCAGGAGATTTAAATTCAGACACTGTAACGTTTCATATAATTCCTTTTCAGAAGTTTTTAGTTGATGGAAGATGATATCTTGTATACCTGGCTTTTAAAAAGTGACCACATTAAGTTTTATTTCAAGGCAGTATGTGATCAGTTGTGACCTCTGTGCTGTTTTGGAAGGTAGAAGTAGCCCTTATAAAGTCAAGCATCTGAAATTATTTGAGTACTTTCTGCTCATACCAAAATTCTTTATTTGGTTTATATCTCTCTTTGTTTCAAACTGTTTTGCTATTATATTCAGTAGAAAGGTAGGACTAGATTATATCTTCGAGTCTCATGTCATGTGGATTTCTTAGAAACTCCAACTATAAACCATTCCAGATTGCTTTTACTAAAGTGACTATATGAGTCTTTTCCTAATGTTTTAAACTCAGACATAAATAGTAAAGTGAGTTGCCTCCTTTTTTACATCTGCAAAAAATACTGTCTTTCTTGTATCGTCTTATTTGCTTTATTATTCACTTTTCATCTTGATTCTGCTTTTACTTTGCAGAGGTATGAGATTCTAGTTATAACACTAACATTGATTCTAACATTTATGAACTGATCTCTAGCTTTCAGGATGCCAACCTGCTCCTGAAGGATATTCCCCCACTCTTCAGTGGCAACAGCAGCAAGTGGCACAGTTTTCAACTGTTCGGCAGGTAGGTGTACTTTAATCATTTAATCAAATTAAACCCCTCCCTCCCTCGGACTTACTTCTGTTCTTAGACTGTAGTTGGAAAAATTGGGGTTTCTAGTGTATAAAGATAAGAATATTCATGAATAAATTACCAAATTATTATAATCATTAGACATAATACAGTTGAACATATTTTCCAAGTTTTAGAATTGTTAGAATGTTGTGCAGCAATTGCTTTCTTTTGAGTTATCCATTCTTTGAAGATCATTTGTCTACCTTATCTTCCTTTAGAGTGTGAACAGACATAGAAGTCACTGGAAATCACAGCAGTTGGATAGTAATGTGACCATGGTATGTAAGTTTCTCTGTTTAGATTGTACAGTGTATAACTAATATAGTCCATATTTACTTCCAGTTCTTAAAGATTCACTTGTTTAATCCATGTTATTTTCATTCTCTCCCATCTATCATAGTAACAGTTGCATTATCTTAATAGCCTGAAAAGGATAGAGTCAGTAATGCAAGTTATTTTTATGACAGTTTTAAGCTGCATCTTGAGAGACTTTGGATTGGTCTTTACAAGTTTTTAAAGGTTCTTCTAGACATTTGCTTTTTAGGAAATTGAATGCATTTTCAGTATTTACAAAAAGATTGAATAAAGGCTTATTGGATTTTCCTCATGAGGTAATGGTGCCAGTATCAGTGAGTGACATTTTAGTAAAGCTGGTCATGCTTACTGGAAAGTAGTATTTCTTACTTTATCATCCTAGATATAATTTTAAGCTTTTTAGTAAATATCCTATATGTGGACTACTGGATAAAAAAGGGTGTTGGGGAAGAGGTGGATACATTGTTCCAGGACAATCCTTTTGTGTGTGTGTGTGTGTGTGTGTGTTACGCGGGCCTCTCATTGTTGTGGCCTCTCCCGTTGCGGAGCACAGGCTCCAGACGCGCAGGCCCAGCGGCCATGGCTCACGGGCCCAGCCACTCTGCGGCATGTGGGATCTTCCCGGACCGGGGCACGAACCCGTGTCCCCTGCATCGGCAGGTGGACTCTGAACCACTGCACCACCAGGGAAGCCCCAGGACAGTCCTTTTAACCTTTTAGGGAGTCTTATAGTTTTCCTGAGAATCAAATGAAAGGTATTTATTTTCAGAGGGAAAAAATGTACCTATGCATACAATTTTGCTCACAGTTTCAGGTGGTTCATAGATTTCAGATTTTAGAAGCTTCTTCTAGGCAGTGCTTCCTGACATCTTTTACGCGATGACACATTGGGATAAATGGAGGAGGCTGCTCCCATAGCCTAAACTACCAGCTGAAAGCTAAGAGATTCAGTGTAACCTCTCTATATGCTTCTGTATACCAGTTGGAAGCTCTGCTCTAGGAAAAGTGTGGTAGACACTAACATCACTTGCCCAAGATCATTTAACTCATAAAAGGTATAACTGAGATTCAGACTGAACTTTGTCTGACTCTAAAGCCTTTCACTGTGCTGTGAGGCCTCCTAGTAAGAAGAGAGAGAAGGCAGTAGGTAGGTAGATAATATTTTTTCTTGCTCAGTCTAAGGACTTTTGGGTACATACTTACTAATGCAAAAAGAAGCTCATTAGTAACATTATGACAAAATAATTTTGTCAAGAAAGAAATGACTGAACATAATTGATTCAATAAATGAAGATCATCCATCAAAACAGTAGACTATTACACAGCAATAACATATGTTCATCATGGCAGATGTAAACATTATGTAAATAATAAAATGAATTTTTAAAGCATGCTCTGATAGCAACTATGTAAATATGAACATTGATTGATCAATTGATCCAATCATTTATTAAGCACCCACAACATTTAATAATTAGGATTTTCAATGCTACCTGAAGCAGAAACAGTCTCTGACCAGTGGAGTAATGGGAAAAGATGAATTGTTCCAGGACAATGGGTTTTTATGTTTTAGGGGTCTCATATTCATTCTGAGAATCTAATGAAAGCGGTTTATCCTCGGGGTGGGGGAAAAACTGCACATATATGTAAAATAATTTGCAAGGTGATGTGCCCAGATAAACCTATTGTTCTGTTAACTGAATCACTTTGCTGTACACCTGACACTAACACAATATTGTAAATTAACTATACTTAAATAAATAAATAAATAAATTTTTTAGGAAAAAGAATTTTTAATTGTTCTGTTAAGATAGCCATATTGAACTGAATGGTCCTACTTTTTTTCATCTGACAATGTAGAATAAATCTACTCCTTCTTTAACTGGACAGCCCTTTCAGTATGTGGGGTATGTAATCATGTCTCCTTCCATGGGATGAACATCCTTCATTCTTATAAGCATTCTTAGTGTATTTTTTTTTCCATACCAATTTCCATCTTTATCACCCTCCTTTGAACACATTCTTGCTTGTCAGTGTTCATTAAAGTATGATCCAAACTAAACATGTCCCATCTATGGTGTGACCACTTGGGTGCTCTATTGGTTTGCTAGGGCTGCCATAACAAAACACCACAGACTGGGTGGCTTAACAAACAGTAATTTATTTTCTCACTGCTTTGTGGGCTAGAAGTCTAAGATCAAGGTGTCAGTGGGTCTCTCTCAAGGCCTCTCTCTTTGGCTTGCAGGTGGCTGTCTCCTTGCTGTGCCCTCACGTGGTCTTCTGTATGCACGCCCATCCCTGATGTCTCTGTGTCCAGACTTCGTCTTCTTACAGGGATGCTGGCCAGATTGGCTTCGGACCCACCATAACCACCTCATTTTAACTTAATCTCTGCTATAAAGGCCCAGTCTCCTAATAATCCCATTCTGGAGGTTAGGGCTTCAACATACAGATTTTGGGGGCACACGGTTCACTCCATAACAGGCACTATATCTTTGCGTTGAGGTGGTGGGAATATGGAGGAATCCTCACTTCTTTTTTCACTACTCAGTATAAAAAATATATACATAGGAGTAAGTAAGTTCTTTTTTCTTTTCTTTTAGCCAAAATCTGAAGATGAAGAAGGCTGGAAAAAATTTTGTCTGGGTGAGAGGTTATATGCTGAAGGGGCTGTTGGACCAGCTGCAAGTGAAAGTCCTGGAATCGATTATGTACAAGTAGGTGATAATGTGGCTAAACAAACAGAAAAAGGTCATAATTTTGGTTCATGATTTAGTATAAAGACTCAGCAAACTACAACCTGGGGCAAATCGAGTCTGCAGATTTTTTTTGTATAGTCATGAGCTAAACATAAAAACATAATGGTTTTTATGTTTTTAAAAGGTTGTTAAAAATAAATAAATAATATGTGACTGAGACAGTGTGTACCCTACAAAGCCTAAAATACTTACTTTCTGGCTCTCTGCAGAAAATATTTGCCAGTATTTTCTCTCAGTTTATTGTATTTTTGACTTAAAAATTGGCAGCCTAGTTTCTAAAACAATGCATGTTTTAGCTGTTTAATAATTTTGTGAGTTAGGATTCTTTTTTTTTAATGATTAGACGTGGGTCAAACAATGAGTTATGAGTAGTCAGGGAAACAAAGGAAAACATATGACACAATTAGGTATTTTAAAATGCTTAGTAAATTGCATATTCTGGAGGTAAAATGCTGAGGGTATATTTAAATTTCACATGGCTTTATTTTAATCATAAATTATGTGGCCAGCTGCTTCTTGTCCTTCAGGATTCACCTGCCCTCAAGTTTGCAGATGTTCTTATGGAACCCACTGCACACATCTGCATTACTGGTAACTCCCTATACTATGTTGTTCTGTTCTGTTGAGTAGGTATTTATTGTTTTCTATGTGGTGCTACATTGTGTTTTTCCCATTTAAAATTAGTTTATCCTGCAAATGTAAAACCTCCAAAAATCACTAAAAAAGACCAAGACCCCAGTTAAAAAAAAAAAAGGCAATGGATATAAAGAGACATCTCACAAGAAGGAAATACAAATTGTTCTTATATGAGAAGATTCCCAAACTCACTTATAATAAAAATATTGCTTGTAACTCCACTGAGCTGGCATTTTTCAGATAACATACTGGTAAAGAAAGTTTGACACACTGTGTTAACAAGGGCTGGGAAAACGAGCCCTCTTACACATGGTAGTGGGAGTGTAAACAGATTCAGATCTCTGAGGGAGCTAATTTAACACTATTTCTTATACAACATATGTTCTTTTGTATAATATCCTTAACATATGTTACATTTCAAAATGTTTCAATTTTACAAAGAATTAATATATATTTCTTTAGTTTGTTATTACAAAATACATACAAGTGAAATATATACCACATGAAAGAACCATTTAAGGACACAAGAGTTTAATGCATGTCCTCTTAAGTTTCTCACAGGTCAGTACTGTTTTCATAATCAAGGCTCCCAACATTAAACTCCAAAGTACTTTTTAACTGAAGCAGATTAGGTTTGAAAGAACTCATTCAAGTGCCCTTAATTCCTGAAAATGTTAGCTTTAGCTAAAGATTTTAAAAGTGTGTACAACATATTAATATCATAGTATCATTTTTTCAATTTCATTCTTTAACATCCTAATTACTAAAATCATTATTTTAAAATTTACATATTCAAATATCAAGACATTATTTTCTTGGGCATTACCAACATAATAGTTCATGGAATGTTTTATTGTAATGGACAATGAAAGAATTTACTTTTATCTATTTTTTGTTTTTAAAAAACAGTGTGTTGAGAAATTCACCAGTTTGAAAAAAATGTACCCCCTGCCTCCATAATACCATTTAGTAAATTTCAGTCTCATTTTTCTTTCAGATTGGTTTTCCTCCCTTGCTTAGTATTGTTAGCAGAATGAATCAGGTAAAATCTAATAAGAATTTATGCATTCTTTTGTTTGCAATGTTTGTTAAGGTATTTGAATACATTTACTGAATATATACAGTATGCAAGACCCTGTCCTAAACTCTTTAACAGTTCTTATTTAATCCTCACTACAACCCTATATGGGAAATTATTATTAATATCCTTTTTTAAATAGAGGAGGAAACAAAATTGGAGATTAAGTTACTTGCAGTTGGTTTTTCAGCAAGTTTTAATGGCAACACTAGAATTCAATCCCAGGTTGATCTAATTTCAGAACTCATGCTCTTGATCATGGTGCTAAACTATTCACATGTATACATTTCAGTTATAAGTCTTAGATTCTGGGATTTGAAATAAATACTAAGGTTAGATTGCTATTTCTAGTTGCAGATGTCCTACACACTTCATTAAGAATGAAATTTGAATTTCTTGGATCAAAAGGGGAGAAATATGGATTTTGGTTCTTCAGTCTTTCAGAACTAGGAACTCTGTTATCCATTTAAAGAGCAAATAAAAACTTTGATTGTTTTGCATTCACATAGCATTGGGTACCCTTGGAAGATAAGTCATACTCTGTTGTAAATCATATACTGGCTGACAGTTTTACTTACTTGATCATTTACACTAAGGTACTGTAGTAGTTATACTAAATTTGTTGAGAGTGATTTTTGTAAGTGTCCATCTATATTTGCATAAGCCCATGAATATTTTCAACAGTTTGATAATTCTATCTATATAGCTTAAAACTGATCTTTCTCTAGCTAACTTTGTCTTTAGAGTTGTACTCTGCTTTAATGAAAATAAGCTGAAGGTATTTATGCAAAGGTTTTTTTTTAAGAGTATGTGGAATTTTTTTTTTAAGTAGTTCCGAACTAAATTAGTAGTTACAAACTAAATCCTAGGATTTAAACCAAGGTATTGATAATTGAAAGTATATAAGAATATTTGTCTACAAAGCCTCTTCTCACTGAGTGTGCCATCTAATCAAATTACTAAATAGAGTCACAGGTTTCTCTGGAAGCCTAAAGAATGAGGCCATTTTAAACATAAGAGTTGCTTTCTAACTGAACTTAATGAAACTCAGGTTGAACTTGTTAGTGTTGTATTACTAATGCTGTTCTTTCATCTCTTCCCCCCGCCCTCCTTTTTAGGCAACAGTAACTAGCGTCTTGGAATATCTGAGTAATTGGTTTGGAGAAAGAGACTTTACTCCAGAATTGGTAGTACTGCATCTTTTTCTTTTCATAATGCAGACAAAATTTATATACTTATATATAAGATATGGCTTTACATTATTTATATATATGTCATATATATACAACTATATGTGTAATGCAAGCAATGGTTGTTTGCAGTAAAATAAGGAAATTACACTAGAATGTAAATCAACATACTACTTCATTCATTGAGATAGTCTTGCATTGGGGAAAAAAAGTCAACTAAATAGTTGATTTATATCCTGGGAGAAGCTGCTTATCTTGTCACAGATCAGTAACAAACAGACTGGCCAGTCTGCAGACCCCATTTCAAATAGCACTGACCTAAAGAACTTTGAAATGCATTTTCTAAAATGGCTTTGAAATCCAGTTCACAAAAGCATATCAGAAATACCAGTAATGGCAAATATATGTGCCAGGCATTGTTCTAAGGATTTTATATATAATAACTCCTTGAATCCTTTGATAACCTATGAGCTGTTATTTCCATTTTACAGATGAGGAAACTGGAGCACATGGGAATTCAGTAACTTGCTTGAGGTCACACCGATTATAACTGGCAGAACTGAGACTCATGCCCTGGCAGTCAGGCTATACTCTCAACAACTGTGCTGTATTACCCCTCTATTTTATTGCTTTACACTCACAGCTTACTTTTCACCTTCAAAATTGGGTAAATTTGGTAGACATTATATAAATGGATTACCCACTTAATCCTCTAATAAGAAATTTTATTATCCTTTGGAGTTATAATTTAAAAAACAAATATTTTTCACAATTGAGGATATTTGCAAAAGAGTGTATCTGAGGCTCCAAAACTTCCTGTCAAAATAGATGATATAATCTTTGCCCTCTAGAAGCTTATAGTCTGCTGGGAGAGACAGATAAAGCAACATTACAGTACAGTGTATAAGTTTCCCAGGCTGCTATTCAGCCAGGTGGCTTAGATAAGTCTCTTCCATAAGTGTAATGATTATATTCTTTATCACTGGATTTTCATTTTTTATTTTTATATTTTCATTCTTTTAAATCTCTACCATATAACATGTAATTTTGAAGGGGAAAAAAATCCATGCTTAAATCACTGTTTCGATTGAGTGGTCAGACATGTCTTTTACATAGTTGTTACTAATGTATATATTCTGGTTTTTTAGCTCACATTTCACATATATATTTCTATATGATAATGTAATTCACATAATTGCCGTTGTCTAAATGTCCGTGGTTTACTTTGATTCTCATTATTGACCATTTGGATTCTTCCTTATATTTTACAATCATGACTAAATTATAAACATTTGTACTGATTTTCTTTTTTATTATTTCTCAGGATATTTCTAGAATAGAATTATTGGATCAAGGTTTTGTAAGCTTTTGTTACATCCTGCTTGCTTTACAGAAGAATTGAACCCGTATATAATGACATCAGCAATGGATTCTTAAATTTCTCTTCCCTACAACCCTACTTTAAGTTGAACCTTATGATATTGCCCTTTTTGTAGGTTAAAAACATTTGATTTTCAACAATTCCATATGGTTCAAGCTATCACTTTATAATTTGTTTTGGTTTTTCAAATTTAGTAAATATATAGTAGTACTTCAAAGTAAATATAATTTATGTTTCTTTCGTTATCAGTGACGGAAAACTTTTTCCATGGGTTTATATATTAGCTACATCTTCAATAGATAACTTGGTTCATATTCTTAGGCTACTTTTTCATTGGAATCTAGATATTGAGCTTTAAATTCTATATCAGTTCTTCCTGTCTGATAGCGGCAACCTTTTAGCAGTATTATTTATCTGACGTATTTTCCTTCTCTTCCTTTAGTCTTTATTTTTTTAACTCTATTGTAAGATTTTTGGAACTTTTTTTTTAGCTTTTAAAGATTACCCACTCAAGAGGTGATAATTTTGGCTTTTCCTGTTGATTTAATGAAAATGTATTACCGAACAGTGTGGCTATATTTGCCAAAGGAACCATTAAAGTGTTTCTGAACCAGTGATAGCTGATATACTAAATTTTAACCTGATTAATCCTTTGAGTTTTATTTTGAGTAACCTGTCTTTTAAATCAACAGTGTTCAATTCCTCTAAGTAACCATACCATTAGAACTCTAGTACTGAGAATACCAATGTTTAAAAAAAAACCTTGTGTCACAGGAAGTTTGCTTATCATAAACTAGCAAAAAGAAAAAGGGACCTTTTAATTATTTCTTGGGATTACTTGTCTAATATTTTTTGAGAAATACCACCTTATTTTGCCAACTAAGTGTGATGTTATTAAAGAAGGTTTTCAGCTATTTAGTTTTGCTTTTATTTTTTAGTATTGTCACAGTGTGCTCACTGACTTTGAGAAAAGGAATCTTTCAGTATAGATACATCTTAGACAATCAGTAGAGATTTAAGCACCTTCTAAGTGTAGAGGCCATTTGAATACCTGAATGCCAGCTTTATATTGTAAATTTATCCCAGAAAGTTTAAGTCAAGTTTAAATGTATACCAGCTTTTTTCGTGTAGAAGAGAGTCCCACTCACTCTTTATAAAAGAAACCTGGATGTGAATTTTTTTTTTAATGTTATTTTTTTTTATTATTAATTTTTATTGGAGTATCGTTGCTTTACAATATTGTGTTAGTTTTTTGGATTTCCTTCCCATTTACGTCACCACAGAGCATTGAGTAGAGTTCCCTGTGCTATACAGTAGGTTCTCATTATCTGTTTTATACATAGTATCAATAGTATATATATATATATATATATATATCAATCCCAATCTTCCAATTTATCCCACCCACCCCCAGATGTGAATCTTTTTGTTTAAGAAAAAGTCTTACTGATTTAGGGTTGCTTGAGGAGCTAACTTAGTGTGTTACACAAATTGCTATTTAAACTTTGTTCTAATATTCTTCAGGTTTCCCCTAAAGTGATGTGTTGCTCAGAATAAACTCAGTCATATATACTGCTGGTGGAAACATAATTTGATATGACCTTTCTGAGGTACAATTCAGTGATTATAAGTTAAATTTATGGTGCAGTTTGCTTACTTATTACTTTTTAAAATTCTATATAGGGAAGATGGCTTTATGCTTTATTGGCTTGTCTTGAAAAACCTTTATTACCGGAGGCTCATTCACTGATTCGGCAGCTTGCAAGAAGGTGCTCTGAAGTGAGGCTTTTAGTGGTAAGTTCAAACTTAATATTTCAAATCAGAAGCACTCACCGATTTATGTGGTGGTAAAGAAAGATTTCAATGAAACAGGAAAACATGGAATATTTGATTAGTCAGGATTAGATTTAGTTACATAATAGAAGAGTCCAAAATAACAGTAGCTTAAATAAAATGTAAGTGCTTTTCTCAGACAAAGGGAGTCTGAAGGTAGGCAGGTTAGATCTGAGGTGGCAGCGACCCAGGCCTTTGAGTTCTGCCACATGTGGCTTCCATCCTCAAGCTCACCTCATAATCCAGGATGGCTGCTGGAGCTTCAGCCATTTTATTTCACTATAGGAAGCTGGAAAGAAGAGCAGAAGTTCATCCCCTCCAAAGAGCCTTCCCAGAGGTTCTACAAACACATCTGGCCAAAATAGCTCATTGGCCAGAATTTAGTCACATGGCCATAAGGAACTATGGGAAATGTTTACTTTAGTTGGGTGACAGTGTGCCCAGCTAAAAATGAGATTCATTTGCTAAATAATAAGGGGAGTCAAGAAGCCAGAGTGGTCAACTAACAGTCTGGCATAATAATTGTTTTGAATTTCTCCAATCAGACCCTTCCTCTAACTCATACCTGCAGCATTACAATATAAACTAATTTGATGCCAGACTAAGTTCACTTTTGATTTTTTTTATTCCTCTTTACTCCTCCACAAAATGTATACTTGTTCTTCATTGACTACTCCAAAATATTTTCATTAAATATCCATGATATGGCACAAACTAACTTATATAGCCTGTACTCTGAGCAAAATGTACTTGTCACTCATTAAATATTCCATAAGCCGTGTTCCTAGACTTTATTCCCTCTCCAGAAGTGCCTTTTCACTCTCTTCTAATCTGCATCTATATACCATTTACTTTTCACAGTCTGGCTCATATCCTGTCACTTTCTGTGATACTTTCCCTAATCCTCACAATTAAAAATAATCTCTTCAGTGATCTGTTTTTCCAGTATGCTTTGTATCTTTTTTATGACACTTAACACATTTTTCCTTTAATTAAAGCTGATATGGATATTTCCTCTTCTGTGCTATCAGCAGGAAGTATGTCTTATTCATATTGTTAAGTTCTTGGCACATAAAGGAATTGAATATGCTGACATCATTGAAGTGTGTCCCAAGTTTGAATAATGTATGACATTTCTGTTATAACATTACTCAGTGAGTTATTGTGACTATTCCTTGAAATGTATAAAAATAAATTTCATACTCTGTAAGACTACCTTCCATGTGTCTTAGGTCTGTCATTTTAACAGATATTTAAAGTGAACTTTATAAAATGTATAGTTCACGAACTACTTCCATGGTAATTGAGAACTCTGATCTGGAATATTTTCTTTGAAGTATTTTTATATAATTTTTTTCCCTTCGTGCCCAGTTAGGACACAGGGTTTTTTTGCTCCTTTACTTGGAACCAGGAAGAAGATCTCTCCCAAGTTATCCTCCTTAGAGACCTCAACTCTTATTTCTTTTCGGGACCTATTCAGGACCTTTCTTTAAAGGATGATCTTAGATGTTTCCCAAGGAATCATTAACTCTATAGTTTCTCCTTTTTCTTTGACATTTTCTATTTCCCTGTGATTATTTCTATCCTGTAATAAAATGCTCATGTTTTCCATCTTGAAACTTGTTTCAAAAATATTAAGGGATAACAGACTACATTTTAAACTTTTTCTCTTTCTTTTTTTTAGGACAGCAAAGATGATGAGAGGGTTCCTGCTTTGAATTTGTTAATCTGCTTGGTTAGCAGGTAAGTAATCCTTGGCTTCTTGCTTTATGATAGCATTATTAATGGTGGTAGAGAGTATTGTTTCCATTTTACAATGAGGAAGTTGAGGTATAAGGAAACAGTATTGTGTTATCACAATTCCCTTTATTTCTAGTTTTTTTCTATAAATAATGCTGCATTGAAGATCCTTGTACATACAGCTCTATATTTTCCAAAGGATAAATTCCTAGAAATAAGTTAAAGGGCTTGCATGTACTTCTTTTTTTTTTTTTTTTAATTTTTATTTATTTATTTATTTTTGGCTGTGTTGGGTCGTCATTGCTGCACAAGGGCTTTCTCTAGTTGCGGCAAGGGGGGGCTACTCTTTGTTGTGGAGCGTGGGCTCTAGGCGCACGGGCTTCAGTAGTTGTGGCACACGGGCTCAGTTGTTGTCGCTTGCGGGCTCTAGAGCGCAGGCTCAGTAGTTGTGGCACATGGGCCTAGTTGCTCCACCGCATGTGGGATCCTCCAAGACCAGAGCTCGAACCCGTGTGCCCTGCATTGGCAGGCAGATTTTTAACCACTGTGCCACCAGGGAAGTCCCAAGGGCTTGCATGTACTTCTAAAACTGATATATTTATTGCCAGTTTGCCTTCCAGAAAGATCATACCACTCTGTTCCCACTAGGTGTCAATGAGAGTGCCCGTTTCCTATTCAGCACTGGGCGTTTTCAGTTGATATAAATATTTCCATTCTGATGATAAAAAGATACAAATTATTTTTATTTGCTTTTGTATGATTATCAGTAAGGGTAGAATATGTTTGATTGCAGTTTTTTTAATTGCTACTGTCCTTTGTTCATTTTCAGTCAGGGCATGTTTTTATTTAGTATACATTTGATTTTATTGCTTACATTAAAATTTCACCTGGAATTTATTTGAAAATGTCTTCATATTCTAAATTCTTGTGTGTGTGTGTGTATATATACACACACATATTTATTTTAGGTCTCTTTCTGGACTTTATATTTTTCTTCATTGGTCAGTGTTTTTATTCCAATGCCAATAACTTTTCAAAGCTTTATAGTATTTTTAATATTGGGAGGGTAAGTAATCCTGTGTTCATTTTTCCCTGCCCCAGACAAGATACTTTTTTTAGAGTGTACACACATTCAGCATGTAATTTCTTTATCTACAGTAATTATGCTAATGATGATAAATAACACTTACTTGGCAATTTGTGCCAGGCATTTTTCTTAGTGCTTCAAAATAGGAACTCATTTAATCCTTAGAAGGTAGGTACTATTATCAGTTTACAGATGAGGAAACCATGACAGAGGGAGGTTAAATTACTTTCTTACCATCACAGAACTAGTAAATGGCAGAGCTAAGATCCAAACTCCAGAACTAAGCCCTTAACTATGCTGATCACAAACAAAATTAATACCTACCTCACCTGAGGTAGGTATAATTTACTATTATACTTAGTAAATACTTACTCTCATTTAGTAAGGATTAAATGAGAGGATACAGTGTTGCCCTAGGCGCAAATATACTGTATCTCTAATTCTTAAAACAACTCAGGGTTTTTTTTCCTTTACAGATGAGGACACCAGTTCATAAAGATTAAGTATTGATAATTGATGGTTCAGTAAGCTAGTACTTAATGGAACCAGAAACTTAAATATATCATCTGACTGATATTTTATAATATGCAATTATGAGAGAAGAAATGTCCAAGTGTATTGGGTCATGATTTTTTTTTTTTTTCCCTCAGAAAGTTAGGTAAAAATGGAAAAAAGTTCTAGGACAGGAAAGTTCTAGGACAAAGTTCTAGGACAGTTCTATAGACTTCACTTAGGAAAACTTATAGAAGGTTATAGCAAGCTTGGAAAAGATAACATAGGCCTCGACTCTTTGCAGTAACAGCTTCAATGTAAGTATCTGTCATTGTTATGACAGAAAACCCAAGAGGGTTTTTTATTGTTGGTTTTGTTTGTTTGGGTATCTTTAAGGCAAGAACTGCTAATTCATAGAAATACCTCGTTACATGAGTGGGATCCCATTCAAAAAGGATCCAGTAACTGTTAGCTGCCTTAATTGTTTTACCAATGGTAATTATTTTTTAAAGCTTCTTATTATGGAGTTGTTTAAACCATAAAAATGTTGTAGAATAAACCCCCAAGATAAATCCATAACCCAGCTTCAACTGTTTTGTGATTGTATTTTAAACAAATCTCGGACATGTCATTTCTCCTGTTTTAGTGTATCTAACTGATAAGGGCTTTTAAAACACATGACTGTAGTATTTGTATCACAAATTTATTGAATAACTAATAAATTTCAGAATAACTCCATAGTATCGTCTGATGTCCAGTTCATGTTTCATGTTCCCTAATTGTCCCAGGAATGTCTTTTTACATTCGAATTGTTCAAATCAGGACCCAAGTGCGATGCACTCATTACATTTGTCTAATATGTCTCTTAAGTATCCCCATCAACCTCTTGGGTTTTTCTTGCCATTTTCTTGTTGAAGAAACCAGGTCCTTTGACTTGTAAAATTTCCCACATTTTCGTTTTGACAGCTAACTTCATGATGGTATTTAATGGTTCATCTATCCTCCATACTGGTAGGTAGGTCTAGAGGCTTGATTATATGTAATGTGTATGTTTGTTTGTTTGACAAGACTGTATGTGTGCTATCATGTCACATCAGGAAGCATATAATGTCTAGTTGTCCCACTTTTAGTGGTGATAAAGTTGACCATCGCATTCAGGTAAAGGGATATTGCAGTCAATATTCTTTTTGATGCTCAAATTTTTCCATCTTTGGACAGTGGGAGCCCCTCAGATCAATTCCTATGCTTTTTGTTATATAACCTTAGTGGTCTTTTTTATTTTACGGCTTTCTTCCTTTCTAGTATGCCAAAATGACTCAGATGTATCTTGGACACTTGGCTCCAGATCTGGAATCAGTCTTTTCTTTTCTCCTGGGAGTGCTGTTTCCTGTTTTAAAGTAGAAAATGGTGTCTAGAGTCCACAATTTGGACATTAGGGAAGCTAGTTGTTATTCGTTTGGTCATTGCATTTAGACCTTTTCACTGAACAGAGCTAGGAAGTTATGTAGTTTTTAGAAAGAGAAAAATAAAATCATGAGTTCAAATTAATATTTCAGTTCTAAGTTAAGACTACTTGATTTTTTTTTTTTGCGGTACGCAGGCCTCTCAGTGTTGGCAGGCGGACTCTGAACCACTGCACC